>NC_090227.1:3281289-3581289 GCF_024489055.1 Chanodichthys erythropterus | reverse complement strand
AGGTGTCACTTTAAATACGGTCTCCTTGGTGCATAATGCTAACCCAACGAGTTTGAGGTGTTGACTTGGCCTCCAAAGAAGGTACAAATCTGGACTCTGAACAGGCCGAAACATGAGCCTGATGGACTTGTTCTCAAGCCATTTCTTGGTTGTCTTTGCAGTTTGGCAGGAGCATTGTCTTGTTGAAAAATAACATTGAATCATTCTTCTTTATCTAACAACTTTTCAGTTGTGCAATACCAATATCTGCAATATTCTCCAGTGCTCCAAAGCATTAAACGACTTTTCACAATGAAGTAGGTCACCAATACCAGTAACTGAAAAGGCTTCCCACACAATGACACCTCTTCTTCCATGCTTCACTGTGGTAGAGATGCATGTATTATTATATTTCTCACCAGATTTTCAAAGACACCGCTCTGGAGCATCACATTTTGATTCATCACTCCACACAGCTCTGCTGAGCCACTCTGAATCAAACTTCCCATATTCTGCCAAAAACTTCATTCTATCTTTGATGTTTTTCTGAGACAGCAACAGCTTTTTAAGTAGGCCTAGTGTGTTTGCTTAAATTTATCACTTTTATTCCACAGCAAATAACTTCTTACCCTGTCTGTGTGTCCTTGTGAGAGAGTGAGGCAGCTCAACTTCTCTTCTCAGGTATTGATCACCCTCCTCTTACCTACAGTAAGACATGCACACTGGCCTTGCAAATTCTCCTGAGAGACAACATTATTTTTCTTCATCGGGTGAAGGTGAGGGAAACTAAGTGCGAGACTCACGCTTTGTCTCAAAACATAGCATACTGACTTGCGGTCCATACTGCATACATGGATAGATAAACAATATCTTACCTGAAACAGAACCAGATACCATTACATGATACCATGACTCAGACAAATCTGAGATGCTCTTATAGGCAGAAACATCAACAAAATCTTCCTTTATTCTGTCTGTTCCTTTGTGTGAATTGCACAAAAGCATTGGCATAATTTTTTCTGAAAATGTGGTGTGGACTGTGATGCTTTTTTGTCTGCTTTTTATAATAACACCTAAAATTATTGTAACTCCGTATATGTGTAATATTCAAGCGCTTTTATGACAAAAGAGCAGTAGTGAGCCCGTGAAGTTCACATGGCAACCACACACATTGTACGCTTTATTCCTGGGCTGCGCTGAAAAGGTAGATAGAAGCAAGAAAGACATAAGTAGTGTAACGAGGCGGGACTCAGACAGAGATCCATTTGCAAGCTTTATTAAGAATATCGTAGTCGTACAGGCAGGGTCAATCAGGATCAGACAGGAACAGCAAGGAACAGGCAGAGTCGTGGTCAGAGTACAGGCAGTAGATCGAGGACAGGCAGATATCATTCACAGGACGGTAGACAAGGCAAGGGTCAGGACAGGCAGCAACGGGTCAATAACAGGGAACAGACAGTAACGGCAACAGACAGGCAGACAGGAATATAAACGCTCAGAAGTGATACCAGAGTAATCAAGACCTCGCGGTGAGGTGGTGTATGTGTGAGTCCTTTATAGTCCAGGTAATGCGTATCAGCTGGGTGTGGTGATTAGTGTGGAGTGTGCATGACTGTATGTGGCAACAGGTGATTGGTGGAGTGAGTGCATGTGATTGACAGGGGGGATGATGGGAAATGTAGTCCGAAACTTGACAGGGGCAGACGGTGATCGTGACATAACGCCCCCCTCCCGGAAGGCGCGACCTCGCGCCGTAGATGACACCAATAAGGGAGGGGGGGTGGGTGCATTGGAGATTAAACAGCTGACAGGAACGGAATCTCCAATGCAGGTTCCAGAACAGCCACGGCAGGTCAGGTGGCTCGGGCGGCCACGGCAGTTCAGTCGGCTCGGGCAGCCACGGCAGGTCAGACGGCTCGGGCAGCCACGGCAGGTCAGGCGGCTCGGGCAGCCACGGCAGGTCAGGCGGCTCGGGCAGCCACGGCAGGTCAGGCGGCTTGGGCAGCCACGGCAGGTCAGGTGGCTTGGGCAGGTCAGGTGGCTCAGGCGGCCACGGCAGGTCAGGTGGTCTGGGCAGTTCAGGGACCGCTGATGACCGCGGCCGTGCAGGGTTCCCACCCACAAACTCCCCACCCCTAGGTATACTGCCCCCCCCCCAAAAAGTTCTTAGGGATTTCAGCGGGGCCCGTCGCAGGTTCGTGGGCAAGGGGTTCGGGTGGCGGCGGCAGGGCCAGGCGTGTGGGTGAAGCCGTCAGGGCAAGACTCCTGAGTGGCGCCGGCAGGGCTGGAAGCGTGGATGGCGCCGGCAGGGCTAGAAGCGTGGATGGCGCCGGCAGGGCAAGAAGCACAGGTGGCGCCGGCAGGGCAAGAAGCACAGGTGGCGCCGGCAGGGCAAGAAGCACAGGTGGCGCCGGCAGGGCAAGAAGCACAGGTGGCGCCGGCAGAGCGAGGAGCACAGGTGGCGCCGGCAGGACAAGACGTTTGGACGTAAGAGGGGGAAGAACAGATGGAGCCTTCCTCCTCCTCCTCCTCCTCCTCTTCCGAGGATGAGGCGATGGTTCACCGACTTGAGCGGTTTCTGGAGCAGACTCACTGGCTGAAGCGGACTCAATGGCTGGAACAACCCCTGCATCCTTGAGCACCGCAGGGGCGGCCACTGGCAAAGCAGCCATTTCGTCCATCGCGTCCAGGGTGCATAAGTCCACTGCAATCGACGAACAAGAGTCCATGGCAACCGGCGAGCTTGAGAGCGTTGAAACCGGCGAGCTTGAGAGCGTTGAAACCGGCGTGTTTGAGAGCGTTGAAACCGGCGTGTTTGAGAGCATTGAAACCGGCGAGCTTGAGAGCGTTGAAACCGGCGAGCTTGAGAGCGTTGAAACAGGCGCACTTGAGAGCGTTGAATCAGGCGCACTTGAGAGCGCTGAAACCGGCGAGCTTGCGTGCGAAGCGTCCGACGAACTTGAGTGCGAAGCGGCCGGCGGGCTTGAGTGCGAAGCGGCCGGCGGGCTTGAGTGCGAAGCGGCCGGCGGGCTTGAGTGCGAAGCGGCCGGCGGGCTTGAGTGCGAAGCGGCCGGCGGGCTTGAGTGCGAAGCGGCCGGCGGGCTTGAGAGCGAAGCGGCCACCGGGTTTGAGAGCGAAGTGGCCGACGGAGACTTGGGGATGCCAGCTGCTCGGACTGAAATCAACGGTGGATCGGTCACACTGGAACGCAACCCTCTCCACTCCCGGACTGATCTAGAGACCTGACGTGACTCTGGGCGATCAGCGGCGACGTGACGTTGCTCTGGGCGATCAGCGAAGGCGTGACGTTGCTCTGGGCGATCAGCGAAGGCGTGACGTTGCTCTGGGCGATCAGCGAAGGCGTGACGTTGCTCTGGGCGATCAGCGAAGGCGTGACGTTGCTCTGGGCGATCAGCGGAGACGTGACGTTGCTCTGGGCGATCAGCGGAGACGTGACGTGGCTCTGGGCGATCTGCGAAGGCTTGACGTGGCTCTGGGCGATCAGCGGAGATGTGGCTCGGTGTTGTTATGGTGGTAGCCGCCATTTTGTGAATGTCCTTTGGCGCCGCGGCCATTACGTGGTTTATCTCGGTGTTGCATTCCTCCGCGACCCCCACGGTAAACGGAGAACCAACAGTCAATAACACATAGTCCAGGAAATGACTAAGAGAAGAACGGGGTCCCTCACGAATTAATTGTTCTTTGAGTGGTTGGTTGACACCATCGCAGAAAAAGTCAATAAGTGCACAGTCAGGCAGATCTGAATAATATGCAATGTTCAGGTATTCTGTGATGTAATCCTCCAGTGATCGTGTGCCCTGCGTACTCCACAACAATAATTGATTAATGTCTATACCGTGTAGAGATCCTCCGGGAAAGCTGCTGGATCGTGGTGGGGGCGAGGTCTTCTGTAACGAGGCGGGACTCAGACAGAGATCCATTTGCAAGCTTTATTAAGAATATCGTAGTCGTACAGGCAGGGTCAATCAGGATCAGACAGGAACAGCAAGGAACAGGCAGAGTCGTGGTCAGAGTACAGGCAGTAGATCGAGGACAGGCAGATATCATTCACAGGACGGTAGACAAGGCAAGGGTCAGGACAGGCAGCAACGGGTCAATAACAGGGAACAGACAGTAACGGCAACAGACAGGCAGACAGGAATATAAACGCTCAGAAGTGATACCAGAGTAATCAAGACCTCGCGGTGAGGTGGTGTATGTGTGAGTCCTTTATAGTCCAGGTAATGCGTATCAGCTGGGTGTGGTGATTAGTGTGGAGTGTGCATGACTGTATGTGGCAACAGGTGATTGGTGGAGTGAGTGCATGTGATTGACAGGGGGGATGATGGGAAATGTAGTCCGAAACTTGACAGGGGCAGACGGTGATCGTGACAAGTAGCTTAATTTGTACTAATATTAGGACATTATCAGACTTCAGCGTCCATTTTTCAAAATCAATTCTTATTTGTATTTTTTTTGCACATATAGAAAGCAGAGACACCTGAGTCTTAATACTAGCGCATTTAACAGTCATTGTGATTGGGAATGTGTACTATACATGGGTAATAACTTCTGGGTAGTGGTTTAACATCATTTGTGTGTCTAATTCCATTCATGTGCCATATTTAATCTAAATTTGTAAATGGAAAGATTTCGGTTTTCTACATCACTTTGATCCAGAGCTGGCATCTGAAGTAATGAATGGGGATGATGACGTAATGCAAATTGGCTTTCATCTAGAAAAAAACATGTGGCCCATTTGCGTAAAGAAATGTACTGCATGTTTTAGACAAACAGATATAAACATACCTTAGATATAAAATTTCAGTGGTTTTACCATGAATATGCACAAGTGATACCACTGCCACCACCAATTTAAAGAGATAGGGAGCGCGCGATTTAAAGGGGCCGCAGCCTGAATCGGTGCATAGTTAATGATGCCCCAAAATAGGCAGTTTAAAAAAATTATTTAAAAAAATCTATGGGGCATTTTGAGCTGAAACTTCACAGACACATTCAGGGGACACCTTAGATTTATATTACATCTTGTAAAAACTGGTTCTAGGGCACCTTTAAAATAATGTCCCACCAACACTAACATCCCACCACACCTAAACCTACCCGACACTGTTAACAATAGCAAATGTGACATAAAAAGAATCCATAATCGTGCCGTTTTAGCTTGTTTAGATCTCTCTTTGAGCTCTTTTACCATGACGAGCCTTTCACAGGATTTGTACCCAAGGCTTCCTCGTCTTAAGTACAACTCCGTATCAGCTGAGCTACCGAGCAAGCTTGTTATGTCAGAAAAGTGAGCCATATGGAGCTGGTTAAGCGATGCAAAGTCCAAAATATATTTGGTTACAAAATTTTGCACTTTGGTAAAAAAGCGTTTTGAAGTATATATTGTAATAATTTTGTGCAAGGAGACGTGAAAATTAGTCTTTATTAATCCATAATCTGACCCTGCATCATAACTGTGTATGAAAACTAATAAAAGCGCTTGCTGTTTTATTGTCTCTAGCGTTCATTTCTGTTGGAAACTGCAGTAATATGTACGCATTGGTGCGTATTTTGCCGACTGGCGAAAATGTTCCCAAAGGTACATCTTTCCTATGAAACCAGGTTGTGCGTTCTACCTGCTGTCACTTCTTCTTGAGTTTCTCGATCATTGTCTGACTCCGATTTGAACATAAAAGGCTGAACAGTTTCTGACATTTTCAGTGAGTCTGCATGAGGTAATCAGAGCTGCCAACATGACCTCTTGAAACTCCGCCCTCTTCTTGGGAGCAGCAGCTCATTTGCATTTAAAGGGACACACAAAAACGGACAAAAAATTATTTTGAGCTAAAACTTCACATACACACTTTGGGGACATCAGAGACTTATTTTACGTCTTGTAAAAGTGCCATTATATGATCCCTTTAATTATAAAACATGCTAATTGTGACCGGTTCACTAACTCACATTTGTTGCGACCTGTTTGAGAGATGCATCCTTTTATAGTTTAAGTTGGAACAGCCTGAACTGACTACTAAGTACGACCAATTATCTAGCCTTCTAAACCTTCTTTAGCCTACTCTGTACAGAGCTGCATTCTTTGTGGCACTGGAAGTTCGTCATATATGCCAATCAAAATGTGACTTTGGGAGAGAAACTGTCCTTAACTAAAATGATACTATAGAAACCTTATATTATTGGTAGAAAGCCTATGCACTTGGTTGGCAATTGTGTTTTTCTAAATTGTCTACTCTATTCTATTTCATCATTAAAATGCCTTCACACCCCAAGGACACCAGCCTTGCTTCGATCACATAGTAAAAGAGTGTAGAAATTGTTTATAAATTCCGATATGCGTGTGTGGCAAAGGTTATAGTTGAGGCCTGTCTGGTTGGCACAAATGTATTTTGTGTTACATGTACAGTATGCATTCAGTTACGAAGAACAACAGATTAGAGATGCCTTTTCTTTGCATTTTACTTGTAAGCCTTCTGCATGCTGTTTTTTTTCAGTGGTTTCAAAAAGTGGTGGGGACAAACTCAGCTTTGACCAAAAAAATATGGTGAGGACATGACAAAAATTGATGGGGATGATGAAAAGAAGACAAGAATTGATAGGGAGAAGGATCAGGAAACGACACTAGCCAGACTCAACTCTAAACACTAAGCCATAGATCCAACAGTATCCCAGAAGGAATACAATGTGTTGATGCAAAACATAAAGGTCGGAAAAATTACTTTTCTGCAGGCAAATGACATGAATCATGCATGATAGAATGTATATATTTATCTCATGTTCTGTAAAAAAGCCAAACACGGCCAATCTGATTTTATTTTCTTTACCTCTCAGTCTGAGACGGCATACTTACGGACACCCACAGTCCATTTACTGACCGGCTGATGCATATTGCAGACAAAAATCAGCATTTCCAGTTTGGCTGGCTGGCTTTATGTAGTTCATGAGAATACGATAAGCAGCGGTTTGTTTGTGTCATTTAAGAGAATGCCTGTCTGCACATTTGTTCAGAGATGTTGGTCCTGAAAGTATTTTTTCCATTCATTTTTGCCACTGGGATTTTAAAACAAGTTTTTGTTAAAGCATCATAAGCCAACCAAGCCAACCAGCTATGAGGTGAATCACGCCATTACAAACTTTGATTAGAAGCAAAAAGAAATATTTGAAAATTGGACATAAAGACAAAGTACAAGACTTTGTACTTATATCGGCTTTAGTGAAGGAAAGAACTAAGCACTGGATGTCAGTCAAAAACAATGGTGAAATATAAAACTATTCATTCAAAGTTGTTGGTTATATCTATAGAAACATATTTTAAGTTTACTGCAAAATATGTATATACTGCGGATAAGGATTAGGGCCAAGCAATAATAAAAAAACAAAACCATCTCGAGATTAAAGTTGTTAAATTTCAAGAAAAAACCCGTAAAATTTCGAGAAAAATGTCGAAATAAAATGTAGAGAATAAACTCATTAAATTATGAGAAAAAACTTGTTAAATTTCGAGAAAAAAGTCGAGATAAAATGTTGAGAATAAACTTGTTAAATTATTAGAAAAAAACTTGTTAAATTTCGAGAATAAAGTAATTAAATTATGAGAATAAAGTAATTAAATTACGAGAATAAAGTCATTAAATTACGAGAAAAAAGTCGTTAAATTACGAATTTGTTCTCGTAATTGAACGACTTTTTTCTCATTATTTAATGACTTTATTCTCAACATTTTATCTAGACTTTTTTCTCGAAATTTAACGTAATTTTTCTCATAATTTAACGAGTTTGTTCTCATAATTTAACAACTTTTTTCTTGTAATTTAATGACTTTATTCTCAACATTTTATCTCGACTTTTTTCTCTAAATTAAATTTTTTTTTCTCTCGAAATTTAACAACTTTAATCTCGAGATGGTTTTATTTTTTTCTTATTGCTTGGCCCTAATCCTCTTCCGTAATATACAGTATATATACAAATATCTTTAACAAGTATTTTGAGAGCGTAGGGAGACTGATTCGATTGTTGGCGTTTTGGTACGATTTGCAAGCTGCTACTCTCTTTTTGATAGAATTTTATTCACAACATCATGGGTATTGTAGTTTCTCATCCCAAATTAGGTTGTTAAATATGATTATTTAAAAAAAAAAAAAAAAAAGTTCAAATAATGTGAACAGTTGCCCCAAAGCTCACAACAAGTCTGTCTTTAAAGGTTTATGAGATATTCCTAAAGATCAATTTCCTGTGTAGAAAATTAATGGAGTTTTTACTTCTGGAACCAAACTGTTGCAAACTGTTTATCCATGATCTATCCATGCACCATTATTTAGGTTACATTTTTACAACGTTCACCTATTATTGTGGTATGCAAAAACAAAAATGGTTGGTCACTTTCTTTGTCAGTCAATGGGCTCTTCCTGTCTAAGTGGGAATTATTTGTACTGTAGGTCAAAAGTCTAAAAACCAGACTATGACATGACATTTTGTTGATAATTTACATTCTTTTTCGATGACATTGTGCTGGTAGCTCCACCCACCATGAAATACTGCTCCACCTTAAACATCAAATATGTTCGGATTAGCTTTGATTGTGTTGCATCACACAGCAGTTGTTGCATAATGCCCATGTCAGCCTCGACAAAGTCTGTGAATACAGGCACACGCATAGACCAGGAGCCCTTTCTCCGAACCTTTAACTCTTTTACCCGATCTCGTTTGCTTTCTTCTCATTCACTTTCTCTCAGGAGATCAGAGAGTCCTTTTGCTGTATTGAATTTTTTGGAGCTCTCTCCTCACCTTTCAGTATTGGCTTCAGTTCATTCTGGACTGAATGAGCCACCAGGTTAGACTTTGATAGAGTCTCTTGTGAGATATTGGATTTTCTCCAAAGAAAACTACATTTTGTCATTGTACAAAAGTACAATAAAACCTGATCAACTTTAGATTTTGTGTGAGTTTGTTATTTGAGACTAGGTAATGCTTGATAGAAAGCTGAATGGTATAAGCTCCTTTTAAAGGTGTATTCAGTAACTTTTTGCTTAGGTTGTACTAGCTGATACGGCAGCCATTTTCTTATGCTGGAAAAAAAAAAAAAAATGGTGTAGGATTTACCCAAGAAACGATTTTCACTCCAAAAAATATTTAAACAAACGATAAATAACACATTTGATTAAATGTAAAATTCTGAAATAGATTGCAAAACATACCCGACAATTATTTACAACTTACAATTTACAATTTTTACAGTGTAGTAATGTGAACATGACGGTAAAACAAATTTGCAGTCATCTGCAGTCTGCCATGATTAATTTCATGATGGGTTCCTGAGATTTTAAATTTAAATCCACATTCAGTGCAGACATTTGTTTACTTGTTTGTAAACTTTTTTACCTCACAACTATTTTGATCTGATACAATTCAGTTCACAGGCTGAGGAATAACTAAAGATGGATATTACTGTGTATTGACTGAACTCCAGTATAAATTTCACCAGTTTTACCTTTGTGCTCTGTAAACGGAAAAAAATGGACGCTCAAATAGAATGTGAGCAGCCCCCGCTTTATTCGGTGCAGCGCTATTGATGAGATTTCAGGTCAGGCTGACAAATCCATTTCACCAAAGGTCAAAATGGCAAATATAGTTCAGACATGGGCAACACAGATGGAAGGCGGACTTTTATTCCCACACATCAAACTTGATGAAGACAGACCTTGTACTGGTTTGGTTACTGCCTCAATGCAGCAAAATGAAATTCTTTTAGAAAGTGTAAAAGAAGATGTGAGATGTTTGAAACAATGGCTGCGCTCTCAGCAGTAGAATACTGTTTTAGAGTGATAAATGTGTTTGTGCATGCTGGTGAAAACCGCATTTTACAACCAAACTGACAAAATTTGCATGCTAGAGTACAGATGAACAGAACAATCTGAGTCACATTTGTTGATATAAATACAGTTGTCCATCCCAGCAACCGACTGTGTGAATATTGCAAAAGACTGATAGGAACATTTTGTGGACAGCAATAAGAAGTTGTCCTTTTCTTTAATCAAAGGGAATGAGATATTGGGTTTTTTACACCCAGCGCCCAACCTTTCATTACTTTGCCAGTTCTGCCACGTGCAATGGTGCGTATACTGATAAAATTCTCTCAAGCTTCAGTTTTTGCCAGACTAAAAAAAAAAAGGTTGTCTTGCAGCAGGCAATTTCCCTGTATTTTGTATTCTTTCAGGCTTCCTTTTATTTTAAGAATACTGCCGGTCCCTGCTGATGAAAAGCAGCTCCTCAGCATGGTGCTTCAACGCCGTCCCATACTTCCCTGCAGCAATACTTCATTATAGGTATGATTTTTTAGATTTGTTGCTCACATATCACTTTGAAATTTAGCGCAAAAGCTCCGTTCCAGTCTCAAATGACCACAAAAATCTTCTCCCACAACTGACTTCCAAGCATTTTCGGAAGCTACAGACGTGTTTTCATAGTTCTTTCTGAGTAATGGCCTCATTTGTGTCACCCTTCCATGTGGTTTCTCTCACAAGTCTCCTTCCTTTGTGCGCACAGAGTTTTGAGGGATGACCTTTACTAGTCAATCTGGGTGGTTTGATGTAGCGCCCATTTCCTTGTAATTGAACCAATATTGTGCAGTGGGATAGCCAAACATTTTGTTTTCATTTTATTTTCCTTCATTTATGAATTTAATATAACTATTTTTGAATGCTTAAAGGGGGACCTATCATGAAAATCTGACTTTTGTAAGTGCTGCAGTTGGATCCCTGGTGCATCTACCAACACAGAAAATGTGAAAAAGGACAACCCAGTAACTTTGTTTTGGTAAGCCTTTCTCTGCAAGCATGTGGAAGCAGATTTTGCTCCCCTAGTGACGTAGGAAGCACGTTTCCACCCACGACGCCGCCATTTTGTTTTCGCAAGTGACAACGAGAAGTGATCGCGATATAGATGATAATCCAAACCAAGCAGATGTCTTGTTAATATTTGACAGAGAATCCAACTGAGGCAAAAGCTGTGATCGTGTAGGGGGTGCGGGGCACAGCAGCTCATTTGCATTTAAAGGCACATGTACGAAAACAGCCTGTTCTTGACTGTAGTCAGAAATGGGTATTTACAATAAATGATCAGTGAGGTATTTTAAGCTGAAACTTATGGGGACACCAAATTACATCTTTTAAAAATGGGCATAATAGATCCCCTTTAACAGAATGTTGTTGGGACAAGTTGTCAGATTTGTGAAACGGATCAACCGGTCCATTGAAAAGATTATCTCAAAAGAACGATTTTTTTTTTCACTAATCCAGTTCTTGAGTTCAACTCACTAACTTTGTGAGCTGGCAGGGGTTCTTGAGTCGAACGGTTCAATGAAGTAGAAAATGATCAGTGAATAATGATTAAAATTTCAGGCTGTTCCTCACAAGTGCTTTTTGTGTGCTTTTTTTCCTCACTATGCGCTTACTCTGAAGTGTCAAATGCATGGAGATTATTATCCTTTTGTGTTTATTTTTTAAGAAAAATAGCATACATGTTTGGAAAGACATGAGGATAAGTAAATATTGACTGAATTTTCTTTTCTTTTTTTGGGTGAACTGTGCCTTTATGCTATTGACTGAAAATGTAAACAATCAAAATGGCATCACCTCTTTGCATAAATTAGTTGATATCATAACAGTTCTGGCCACAGGAGGGCAATGATGACTCATACTAGGCTTTTACCTCAAGGCCGAGAACAACCGGCTGGAAGAATGTGTATTTTTTATGCGATTGTGTGATCACATGCGGTATTAAGAGTGTCTGTCTCTGTGCGTCACTGGCCTCTCAAGCAAGAGTTTTAGCACTGCTGTGAAAGGCTCCTCCACACATCAGTCAAATTTAAGGCTCCTACAGTCACTGAACCTTGAAAGCAGCAGGACTAAAACACACTACAGAGAGAGAGAGACACTGATATCTCAAGAGCCACAGAGGTAAGCAGCTTCCACTGTTAAGTAATGACAATACTCAACTGTGCACCAGTAGCACCAGCTTCAGGCATGTTGTAGCCTGCTGAACACAAGATTTGTTGACAAAAAAACATTGAATTCTTCATTTCACACTTTATTTAGACTAAGCAATCAATGACAAAACCAGAATTATAATCCTAATTGTGATCCATGGTGTCATACTCTTTGGGTATTGTACTTGAGATCAGTTCATTTGAGTCTAGGCTGAATCTTGACTCGGCAAGTCTCAGCCTGGACATGAATATATAATTTGGGTTTTATCATTGCTGAGTTCATGACAAGACCAAGACCATGAAAATGTAGAAACTTTGAGACAGACTTGAGGCTGGGTCTGGTCTCGAATTCAACACTGCTATGGGGAAACTGTCAGATTGTGAAGCTTTTCAGTGTAATTTAAACATGACAGCCTTTAGGGCTGCATTATATTGAGAACAAAGATTAGATTATATCAAAATGACTACAATAAATAAATAAAAATAATATATTAAATAACATATTAAACTAAATAGTATATACATATTATTAATTAAAATTGTAAAACATTGAGTAAGAAAAATATGATAAAAATAACAGTGGTAGTAATAAAAATAAACATTATTTTACAGTACAACTGTAATATTTATGACAGCCTTTTCAATGTGCACTAAGCCATATTGCAATCTTCGCAAAATTCAACATGTAGCCCTAGCAACTTTATGAGGCACAACATGAATCATGCAACAGCAAAACTCAGAAGTATTTCAGAGCACTTTCTCATTTGCACAGTATTTTTTTTTTACAGTACATTTAGATTACATTTACTGTCACATAAAGCTCACTTAATCTTTAAAAAAACAGTAATTATTATTTGATAACACTGTTAAATGTAATCTTTAACAAATCTCAAAATCAGTATTCACTGAAAATAATTTTTATGTTTTTTATTTATTTATTTAGGGAGGAAATAATCAATATTTAAAAAAAAATAAAATAAAACAATGCAATTATTACAAAATGTGACATTAAAAAGTGTAAAAATCACTAGTTTTCACAAAGTAACACTGTCCAACAGCGACGCCTGCATTTAAGGTTACAGCGGGACACCCCATCACTTGTGCCTCCCCTGATCCCATTGACTTCAAACAGACCCCCTAAAGCATGCAGTGAGTTTGAGCCTCCATTGCATTATGATAAGATATGATCTGCTATGATTGGATATGATTGGTTTGTGCGATAGATCCCGCCTCTTGTTTTTGTGCGTACCACTTTAAGCACTAACATGTGACAACCAGCCACATATGAAAGTAAATTTGTCTCCGGCTTCTTCACTTAATACACAAAACCAACAAAATGTATAAAATCCCTGTGCTCAACATCCCAGTCCCTCGGGGAGCAGCTGTTCATGTCCCACAGCATTAGCATTTGATGCTGTGGTGTTGATATCTTTGTTTGAGCGTCCGCACATGCTGATGGTGAGCAGGTTCGCCGTTAAAGGTTATTCTGTTTGTCAGCTCTGACTCATGAATTCCGGACTCATGCTGTCCTGTCCACTGACTCAGCCACACCTCTCCAGCCTCAGTGTCGATAAGTCGATAACATCAGGCCGTGGCGCAATTAAGACATTATTAAACTGTTCATCTGCCCCTTCTGAACTCCAGACTCACCCCGCGGCCTCACAGCGGTCTTCCCTCCCTCTGTTTTCAGTGAAATCCCCAGTTTGTCTGTGAAACCTTGACTGTGCTCAGCGCATCTGTGACCTTCTGTAACCCTGCATGTCTCCTCTCGTCAGGCTGTGCCCGTCGGGTGTAGAAGTGCCAGGGTAAGTGAGTGAGGATCTGACAGCTGTAGTAGAGTAGTCATGTGGGCAGGCAGACCTCATCTGCCACCACTGAGGGGTGAAAGCGTGGCCAAGTGTGTATGTGCAGAAACCCTTGAGAGTATCTATAAAGAGCACTCAGCCAATCCAACAGCTTTGGGTTCATGCCTGAGTTCATATTATTTTTGGTTATGATGATTTTAATGATCATAAATATCACTGCACTTGCTTCTGCGCGAGGAGATGGACGTTAGGCGTGTGATGTCATAAGCTGCCTTGTTTGGACTGAAGTTGACCTCTCTATGTTTGGCGACAGTTCTTCTAACCCTAATTGATGGAGTGTAGCTTTTCATTTCTTATAAGTGTTCCTTGATTATGATTTCACTTTTTTTTTTAAACTTTGGTTAGTGTGTAATGTTGCTGTTTGAGCATAAACAACATCTGCAAAGTTATGACGCTCAAAGTTCAATGCAAAGGGAGATATTTTCTTTTACAGAAATCACTTCTTAAGGACTACATCAAATGGCTGGTAGGGACTATAGTGAGCTTCATCCTGGGTTGGTGACATCACTAACCTTAAAATTTACATAAATGAGAACACGCAACAATGGGGGGGTGAAGATGAGAAGATGAAAGGTCCTGGCACACTGAGTCCGATATTCTGGTCTGAAATGTTCACCTTAAAAAATAAATACAACCTCATGTTGTGTCAATCACATTTACACACTGCATCTGAAACTTTGGTTTAATTTTCTGCATTTTTCGCACCCGTAGCAAGCATTTTGAGATGTGTTTTGACAATTCAGAGCCATTGTACAAGCAAACACCAAAATCCAAAATTGCTTCTGACAAGTTGATCCACTTCGTCTCGCAGCACAAAGCACTGTATGACAAAGTGTGAAATACAAAAAGATGGAATATAAAGACAGATCGTGGCAGATGATTACAGAACAGCTTGGAAAACATAATGGTAGATACTGATTTCAAAACAAAGGGTGTATGAAAGATTATACAGTATATTGGATGGTCCCAATATTTCCTCTTTCTTTTTCTCTTTTTTAAAAAGAGAGAGGACAACAAAATCATCCTCACTGCTTGAAGACTCCATTTTGTGAATTTTTTCGCAACAGACTAATTAATAAGCATCAGACTCAGTGTGAAAGGTTTCTGTGTCTGACAAATTTTTAGGATAGCAAATATGAAAAAAAAAAAAAAAATGCATACAAAAATTTTGGACTTGAAGGACCTGAAGAGTTGCTGTAGTAGAGTGTTGTTGTCATGCCGTCATTTTATGCCGGACTGCTTCACAAACGAGGGTCAATTCAACTCTGGATTTGTACAAAAGATGAACATGACGGCACATGCTAGTGGATGAGTTGAATCAACTCCACAGCAACTACATAAATTTATCAACTAACCGTTCAGAAATGTCCAGTTTCATTCTAAAAGTTGTAACTTCTTCCTGAGTCTCTCCATCAGTGTGGACTCCGGTTTGAACAATGTAAGGCTGAACACTGTTACTGACAATCCTCATTTTGGCTGCGTGATATTCTCCAGCTTTGTTGTTGTTGAGCTGTTAAAGCTCCGCCCTCTTCTGGAAAGGGGGCGGGAGCAGCAGCTCATTTGCATTTAAAGGGACACACACAAAAATGGCGTGTTTTTGCTCACACCCAAATAGGGGCAAATTTGACAAGCTATAATAAATGATCTGTGGGGTATTTTGAGCTGAAACTTCACAGACACATTCCAGAGACTGATATTAAATCTTGTGCAAAAAGATGCATTATAGATGCCCTTTAAACAATCATTAAAGAGGACACTTTACAGAGTGCTCACCTCTTACATTGTCAATACCAAAAATCTTGACCAAAAAAATCTTGATGGAAATAACAAGAGGCAAATCTGAGTTTTTTTCTCAATCAAAAAACAAAACAACAACAACAACAAAACATTCAAGTAACACTGAATCAAACAAATTTCAGAGTGAGGTAGTGTTTTCACCTCCTTTGAGCTCATTGAATTCTCACAGTTTTGGTCACGTCTGAATAGAAATGAAGAACAATTCTATGAATGATCTATTTTTATAGATCGATTATAGTCCCAACTCAGTGTAATTTGTGTTCCACATGACCTGGAAACCATGAAAACATCAAATGAAACTGCTATGCGAGATTACATTGGACTAAGAAAAAAAATCATGGCACTGTTTTCTCAGTATCTGCACACATTCTTACTTATTTACTCATACACTCACACAAAAACTCTTGCAGCAACCAATATAAACTTCAATCAAGGCGCCATGGAGCTGTTGTGTGAATGTCACGCTGTGATAAACACATCTACGCTACAATAACTTTTTATTTGTTTTCTTACAGCATCTCAGACAAGAGACTTTCAATCATAGTGGTGTTCAGAGAAGGTGATTATGAGAAAGGGAGGTAAGATTTCTTCCACATCACAAAGGTGCTAAAAGAAAGGGTAATTTAAGAGTAATTTAGCCTTTGTCTCAGATGTGATGTGTTCAGAAAACTTCACAAAACCTTGTAGATCAGATCCAAAACTATGTTGTTATTTATTTCGCACAGAACTTGTTGAATCACACTTCAGTGATGAAGCTGAGAGAATCTAAAGGCCTGTTTTGATCACCTCTGATGTGACAATTCCATCCTGCTGATCCTATCATCACCATTCTCTTTGTCGTAGTCATTGAGCCAAAGCGTTCCTGAAGCGCATCACTTCCTCAAATCACGGCGTTCATGAAAGGATCTTCTCTTCCTCTGAAATTTCATTCCACTCTTCAAGTGAAAAAGCAATTTAGAGAAGCCAACATTTTGAAAGAAGCTTTCTTGGTTGAAGTGCAAACACAACCTTAATTAGCAAATGATAATTGTATGCAGCACACTTTACTTTGCAATCTGAGGCTCGGCGCTGGAACTCTTCCTCATGGAAATTGCAAACGTCCTCCCCAACCCGCTCGCCACCGACATTTAGGAAATGTCAATACATTCACAAACGCCAAATTACAAGCAAATCCAGTTGAAGAGCTGCTTGTTACGTCAATAATTGCAGTTCATTAACCGGGCAATATTTCTGCTTCCGTGAGACTGCAGAAAGTAATTCATGTTAAAAGCACCTCTTTTACAGGGTTTCACAGATGTGGCCATATGTTTTCTCAACATACATTTTCTCTCTTAATTTTTTGGTTGTTCTGTATGACTCTAGCTTACTATTTTAGACAATAAAAAAAATATTTTAGATAATATTACATTTTGTAAGTTAGTAACAAAACAAAGTGGCTAAATTGATTAAAATAAGTGATTAAATACATTTTCTTTTTTTTTTTTTTCTTTTTTTTGTCAGTACCTTAATTGGTTAACAGTATAAGATTTGTTGTCTCTTAATAGTTGTGATTCAATAGATGGAGCTGAAAATCAATTAATGTTCTTTCAGTACATTCTTAATCTTACTTGGCCTTAATAAATAAAGTAATTAAATTATTTTTAAATAATTTATGTATAAGTGCACATCTGACAGTGTTGACACACTGAGTTACAGCTTGGAAAAACAAACTTTTGTTGAAAAGTTTGCTTGTCAAGCTGCACATGATAGAAAATGTAATTAAGTCTTTTTTTTTTTTTTCTGGTCTAAAAAAACAACAACCTTAATTTAGTTTTGTAATTTCAGATGTCAAGGACAATGTTTTATTGTGTTCTTGAAAATGTCTCGTGAATCAATTTGGCAGTGAACCACCAAAAGAATGGGATCAGTTCAATACGGTCCCCTCCAAACCCAACAGAACAACTACGATCATGATGTTTCATAACGTCGTGATGCTTGTCTGTGGTTCCAGGGCCAGTGGAAAATTATTGCAGAAGGAATTAAGGTTCATGAGAGTTTGCATCCCTCCTTTCCAGTGTCACCTGTCTAAATTAGACAAACACAAGCAGGTTATTAACAGTCTAATATTGGAAGCTAATGTTTGATCAATCACACTGTCTATAGTGTGAGTTAAATCAACATTACCGAAGCAAAGAAGAGAAAACCTTAAACTAAAGAAAGGTCATCAGATCAATAATCCATTTAAGATGCTCTGTTGGATTCCGACGGCCAACCGCCTGCAATCAAGAGGGAGGGATTTATCTGTGCCCAACATTTAATCCTCAGTCTTGAGGACGCTAGTGACTAAGACATTCGATTTTCACTGCTCCCTTTAAAACCCAAGACCCATTGTAAGAAAAAGCGATTTAGAAATCACGTTCGGTTTCATACCGTGTATTTCGCTGTTGAACTAGATGGAGTTAAGATGAAAAACAAGTTGCATTTCTAAATGGGGGAAAAACTGCTGATCCTTTTGCAAGCAGTTGACAATAGAGGCACTAAATTACCTCTTTTGAGTGCAGTTTTTCCGGGTGGAGCCCTAATTTAAAATTCATATATTACCAAGACAGATGTTTAGCATCTTCAAGCTTTTGCTGAAACAGCTGCGTTTGAATAAATGACAACGAATGAGAGGGTTTTATGGCTGTTTGCTTCAGTAACATGCTCTTTGTGAGACATTGTTAAAGATGATACGCGACTTGTTTTCTTTCCCCTCTTTCAGCTTAATGTGAACAGACAACTGAATCTTTCATAGGTTGATTTTGAAATGCTAGTGATGGGAACTTTTGAAACACTGCTTTGTGAAGCTTTACGAATCTTTTGTTTTGAATCAGTGGTTAGCAGTGTGTATCAAACTGCCAAAATCACGTGATTGCATTAAACAGGGATTTGTTACATTATAACTGATTCAAAATGTTTCGAATTCCAGTAGTTCACTACTGGGGGATGATCTCTGTGAAGCCACGAATAATGCGGATTCACGGAGATTCCATTGAACAAGAGTCTATGGTTTTTACCTTATCTCGGATAAGTTTTATACATTTGTAGACATTTTAAAGGTGCCGTAGAACGTCTTTTTAAAAGATGTAATATAAGTCTAAGGTGTCCCCTGAATGTGTCTGTGAAGTTTCAGCTCAAAATACACCATAGATTTTTTAACTGCCTATTTTGGGGCATAATTAAATATGAGACGATTTAGGCTGCGGCCCCTTTAAATGCTCACGCTCCCCACCCACGGAGCTCCCACTTAAACAATGTTCACATAAACAAAGTTCACACAGCTAATATAACCCTCAAAATGGATCTTTACAAAGTGTTTGTCATGCAAAATGTCTAATCGCGTAAGTATACTATTTTTTTTGGATGTTTACATTTGATTCTGAATGAGTTTGAGTCTGTGCTCCGTGGCTAACGGCTAATGCTACACTGTTGGAGAGATTTATAAAGAATGAAGTTGTGTTTATGAATTATACAGACTGCAAGTGTTTAAAAATGAAAATAGCGATGGCTCTTGTCTCCGTGAATACAGTAAGAAACGATGGTAACTTTAACCACATTTAACAGTACATTAGCAACATGCTAACGAAACATTTAGAAAGACAATTTACAAATATCACTAAAAATAACTGACATGATCCATGATATCATGATATTATTGCTCCATCTGCCATTTTTCGCTATTGTTCTTGCTTGCTTACCTAGTCTGATGATTCAGCTGTGCACAGATCCAGACGTTAATACTGGCTGCCCTTGTGTAATGCCTTGAACATGAGCTGGCATATGCAAATATTGGGGGTGTACATATTAATGATCCCGACTGTTATGTAACAGTCAGTGTTATGTTGAGATTCACCTGTTCTTCGGAGGTCTTTTAAACAAATGAGATTTATATAAGAAGGAGGAAACAATGGAGTTTGAGACTCAGTGTATGTCTTTTCCATGTACTGAACTCTTGTTATTTAACTATGCCAAGATAAATTAAATTTTTAATTCTAGGGCACTTTTAATGAGACATTTGTATAATTAAAAGGAATATTAGTAGTTAATAGTCTCTTATTGGCCTGTTTAGCTGAGCCGTCCAATTGATTGATAAAAGAACACAAATTATACAGACACTTGATATTTAATGGCAGATTAGTTAATTGCAGTTGATAGATTACACTTTCAATAAAACATTTGCAATGGGTTTGTTAAAAGCTATTTTTATGCATGTTTGGCCTGAGTTTTTGTTGCATTTGACCAGCAGAGCAAAACTGTCCATTCAAATAGACCCGCCCCCTGTATACTGTTGCTACATCCAGCAAGCTATGCCGCTCTCACGCCACACATCATGTTCTCACACAGAGAAAAATACACTGCGGAGCAAAGAGGACACTGACAATGCGTTGACATACAAGACAGAGCAGGTTACTTTTGATATGAAACAAGCCTCAAATTTCATATTGTGTCATTTTTAAAGAAATTTAAACAATAAATACCGTTTTGTGGCTCTTTAATGTGTCGTGACAGATCGCTGTAGCAGTTCAAGCAGCTCGTGAACTACTAGTTAATTTATAGCATCAAAAAAACATGAATGAACATAAGGAGGAATGTTGTTTCAACCACAGAAAGACGTCAATACACACCATTTTTCAAGTTCAAGTCCACCAATGTTAATCTACTAATGCTGCCTTCACGTGCTATCAGAAATTTGATAATTCCCACTTTTGAAACCGTGATTACGAGCTCATTGCATTCAAGTTTCAAAATGGGAGGGTGTTCATGTACAATTTTTATCTAGGAAACTTGTATTTACGATAATTCCGAAAGCACATGAATGTAGCATAACTCTCCTGACTGCTTTGTTGTTGGACAAAACAGTGGATTCCGCGTTATGATTGGTTAGATCGCCTGTCAATCAAACTCCCGGCGAAGGGTCAGTTGGTTCAATTGATTCAATAAAGCTAAAACTAAACTAAAGCTTAGTTTATCCCATCACTTGTAAATGCTCCGTAGTGCTATTAAAACATTATGTAACATTTGTTTTGGAGATCTGTTTGAAAACAGTCAATACTTTTGCATTTCCATTTGTTGCACTAGTGCGCTGAAACACTCAGACACACACTTAACTATTAAGGGTCATGAAACCCCCTTTTTCAAGATGCCACAAAAGTGTATGTGTGTAACGTGTAGTTCTATGTCGGTTTAGTTTCTTTGTGTTTTGGTTCTGGTTTTCCTGTTCTGGTTTGCCAGAGTTCCCTGTGCTTATTAGTTTCCATAGTTCCTAATTTATGCACCTGTTCTGTTTTCATTTGATTACTCAATCTGTGTATTTAAGCCTTCAGTTCACATTTATGTGTAGTGGTTTTGCTATTTCTCCTACGTTTGCCCGGTATTTTCCTGAGTATTTGTGATTAAAGATTATTCTTTGTATTTTCTATCGTCATGTGCTTATTGCAGCCCACACAGTGCCGTGAAGCTGCGGAGCGGAGAGGGAAGACTGGAGAGACCGACAACACAACAACAGCTAATGATTCAGAGTTTTATTTCATTCTCATTGAGTTAAAAGCATCAAAGCTTCCCACAAATGCAAGCTGCAATTTACCTTTACACAATATATACATGGTTTTGTAAGCTCACTGTAAATGACACTAATGCATACATATCCTGTGACAGCTATTATTTAGTGCACAAATAAATGCACAGCCATTCACATTTGTGAATAAATATATATATATATATATATATATATATATATATATATATATATATATATATATATATATATATATATATATATATATAATGAACGTGCTGTTGCATCTTTAATAACTTTTGTGTTTTTATAAGCCGTTTGATTGGTTAAGTGGTGTAAAGACCGGTTACACTCACAGTGTGGATGAATCACGTTTGTGTCGAAGACTCAGGATCTATTGAAGAGAACTTATGCAAAGCAGAAACTCTTACAAAGCAAAAAGAAACAGTCATTTTTACCCATCTCTCACTTACTGTATGCGATCTCACTGAAGCGCCTGTCAAATCAACGCATAATGTTGTGAATAATAAAGCAAGGCGTCTTCTCATAGGATAAGGACACGCAGTCTCATGAATAATTATGAGACACTGATGAGTCATTGATGTATTATAGTACAGGAAAACATTGACATGAAGATAAATTTAACCCCAAAGTTAGAAAGAAATAAAATGAACTAGTTTTCAGTTACTATCAAAACTAATGGATCGAAACATTGTCTTTTATGATGTTCAACTCTGTTATAATCTCAGAAAATTTAGTTTAGGGTTTCAAGAACCTTTAAATACAGATGTTTCATTACCTATGGAATATCAGGCCAGGTTATGTCCTGGTTTTATTAAATTTAATTTGCCAAACATAGACCCCTTTGGCTGAAACAGTCTTATGTGGACAAGTTTAGAGCCACGTCAGGGTCTGAACAGACATACGCACTGGTCTACTACAATATGCTATTTATTTATTTATTTATTATGAATAGGCTACTGTTTTATGAATAGAAATTGTGTAAAATGATTTAAATGTTTATTTGAAATGTATTGATATGTACTAGAAAATTCAAAATATTTTTAAATTTCTGTTTAAACCATCATCGTTTCATGTATGTATGTATGTATGTATTTATTTATATTAAATAAAAAACTTAACATTGCAAGTCTGTTAGATGCCTTTTGAAGCCATTTTCAGATCCAGTGTTTAGTGTTTCTGCCAATTACTGCATTTTGCCTTTGCAGGCGAGTGCATTGTAAGTTTTATAATTTCCTAAATTTAATTTTTTTTTATGCTGTGTCAACTTCTGAATGTGTTTTCAGTGATTTGATCACAATGCATCTTGAGTGCATTTTGGATTTCAGTGTTGTCAAGTGCTATCTGATTGTGATCAAATGTAAAGAGATCCTACGTGTTTAGGGATTGTTTTTTTGTTTTTTTCCAAACACAAGAACAAAAAATAAATTGAATACATCTCTAGTGCTTGACCAGAATAAGTTGGGCTAACTCAAAAAAAAAACGAGGTAATCAGTTACATCACATTTTTTTTAATAACGATGTTCCCAGGTTTAAGTAAGTAGAACTATTAAGTTTTGAGTTTGTAGCACTCATGCATGTTAATTGCTCCTAACTTGAAGTACTGAGTTAGCTAACTCTTACATTTTGATAGCAATTAACATAAAAATATTTAGTTAATTACATTTTTTATTTTGAGTTCTTGCAAATCATATGAGTTATGTAAAAGTCAGATTTAGTCAGTAAGAGAAAAAGCATTGCTACATGCAAATAATAAAATGCAAGATCCATTTAGGGAAGACAGAAAATATATTAGGCTTAATATCTAAACAAAACAGCTTTGTGACATTATTTTCAGCATTAAAATGCACTTTCATTATGGAAACTTGTCCTTGTTAAATATAGATTTGATATGATACAGTTGCCTTTTGAACACACACACACACACACACACACACACACACACACACACACACACACACACACACACACACACAATAACGACATCAAACACAACTCTTTTTTGAAATGATTTTCAATTTTCTTTCAGAAATATACAGAGCCAAAGCATCATAAGATCACGGACCATTACAGGTAAAGTACATCTTTTTAATGCTTTTAATAGAGAGAGTCACTGCAAGAAAATAGTGGTTAACCTTCTTTCATAACCCCAGTACATTACAGTGTAATAACTTCAGAACTGCTGGATTGATTTTCTCGACCTCTGTGTACACACTATCTTTGTTACGGCAGTAGCATGTCACTTAATGACTAACAAGATATTGTCTTGTGGAAACAAATAATAAATAAAAATCTGATGTAGAAAGTGCTTGGGACATGTAGAAAAAACACAAACCATTCAGAGAGAGCTGCCCATCATTGTACTCTGTATAATCCGCTCTCTTACGTACTGTACATTTTAGAGAGCACAAACCATCAATGCAATGCCTCCGCAGCGTACAGAAATGATTACACAATAATATGCCTATGCAGCCTAGACTGTGACCATCCTCAAACAAAACTTGCTCTAGGATCGTCATAATGGAGAGGCCTATATAAAACAGTATCGTCGGGAGAGGGGAATTCATAACATTTCATCAGCCAGTTGCCCGCCTGGCTGTGCTGAAATGTCAGGGGAGGAATGTAAAACCCATAAATGTGGTCTGCTGTCTGCGACTGGCAATGACACTGTCCTATCATTCAGAGTGGTATTTGTTCATCTGTTTGGTTTGGTTGTAAGTGCATGACCATCCGGTGCCTGAATCAGGCAAGACTTGCGGTCCAGTGGGAGAAGGGATTGAATCTCACCAGGGCTGGACGATAAGAAAAGTACACAGGCTACAAAAGAGTACAGAGAGCTACTCAAACAGAACAACAGCCCTAATCCAATATTTGCTTACAGGCGCCATGTTCATTCTACCACATGCTAGCTCTTTACATGAATGGTGAGCTGTTTTGGGGGATTTTGTGGCTTTTTGCCATGTTTTAAGACTGTATCAACTAATCCATATGGTATAAATATATGTTCATGTCAAATAATCAATACCCACATGGCTCTATTAGCATTGCAAAGTGGAAGTTAATGCTGTGGCAGAAGGGATGGTACAGTAGCTGCCCTTGATTTGAAGTATGTCTTGGATAAGGGGTAACTATTTGTCATCATTGTTCAGCATTAATTCATTTCAAAATATTAAAATCAAATGCATTTATTTATTTAAAGTTGTAGCGTGTAGTTTATTTGCATCCAGCATCACCAAACAGAACTGAAAAAAATTATGACCTTTCCCTCGTCTGTTATTAGACAAACAACTAATGGGTAGCCACGCCCCCAACTAATGCCATTGATTGAGCCGGCTATGTGTGACTTTCTCAAACAAGAGAAATTACACTCTTCGGCTCCTTTATTCTAAACTTATAATAGAATGAATTGAGAATTACAGTAGGTTTTGGCATTTTTCATATTTGCAGGGTATATATTAAATGCTGAACCAAATTTTTCATTTCACTCACAAAGTGCAGTTTCTGGCCAATATCAATGAAATGATTTTTCTGAAATGGTCAAAAGGTGTAGAAACCCTTGATCTAAATTCAATGCACGTTTCAAGTTTGAATATTTCCATAGATCTGTATATTTTCATTTCACCTTGCAGGAAACATTTCATACCCAGATATCAATAAAGAAAGATAGGCCAAAGTAAGTAACACACAGATATTTCATTTTAAACACTCCTTTGCCTATAGCCATAGCACTGGCATTGCCGTCAACTGAGAGGAAAAATCTAAATTAAAGATTGATCGTTTGTACAGTATCAATGGAGTGATTTGCTTTCTGCCCTTTATGAGTCAAATTGACTAAAGAACAAAGCAAAATAACTGCAAATTTACACACAGAGAGCATGAGGGATTTATATACAGTGTAGTGAAGACTGAGCTGTATTATCAGCACTGAAACAGGCCTTTTCCTGTTTAAGCCCCACAATGGGCACCAATCCATTTGTAAAATTAGACTCATCCAACAGCACTCATGTATGAAACCCATTGAAATGCCACAAACATAATCATACGTAAAGTGCTAACAGCACCGACTGACTCAGCGGCGTCACGCCTTGCAGTGTTTCTTGTATTCGGGATGAAGGGAGGAATTGTCAGGTCGGTACAAATCAAAACTCTTCCTCTGGGTCAAAACCAAGATCTTTGCGTTTCAAGTGAGAGACGCCACAGTTCCTCCTCCTTGTTTATATGAGGGATCGCCTCTGGTCATGTTCATCTTCATGAGCGAGGAGGAATGGGAGATAACTTGACGAGGAGATAAAAGACTGGAGTGTCGGAAGCTTTGATAAGCAAAACACACTGATAGCTTTCACGCCCAATCTGTTTTGCAGTCACAGGGCAGCATTGGAAAGGTTATTCAACTAAATGTGGATTCAGAGTGGCATAACCCAGGAAAACTTTGGCAGGGAGAGAGCTGTCGGTATCAGCGGATGTAAGCACAGTTGGTGCTCATACAGGGATGAGCCTCAACCTTGTTATAAGAGGTCAGTGGCAATTTCATACAATTATGCCACTTAATGTAACACCACATAGATAATGGCTGTGCTCTTGTCTAGTACTTGAAACATGCTCTGCCATAATTTTGATGTATTTTTTATTTTATTTTTTGGTAGTCTGAATATTTCTCCCCAGTGTAGCAATAACCAATATGCCAAATGAGTTAAGAAATAGAGCAGATAACCTAAGTAATTCTATTTCTGACGAATGTTTTGGCAATGTGAAGAGTACTGTAAGATTTGTACTTCAAAACAGCCAGAAATATGCCTTTCTGAAGCTTCTTGCTGAGGTTTCTTCACTATAATTAGACAAATGTCTGTAGTTTCCAGCTTGCCATACACCACAGCATTGGCTTCTTTTTGTCTCTCTCTGCACATCCTACGTAGCAAGCGATTCTAGCTCAATTGCTATTCGCTTGATTTCAGTACATTGATTCGGGACTAAGAGTGATTTTACCTTACAAGTGTTTAAGTGAAGTGCTTGAGTTATCAGTAGTGCCATAGGTTGCAATTTCAGTTCTGTAGACTAAAACATTGAGGAAAAAAAAAAAAACATTACACAATTACATTAAGTATGAAAGCACACACTCCATTCAAAAACATGTAGACAAATTGCTCACTTATAACAGTGAGAGTACTCAATGCTGTACAGTCCAATGGCATCCACATGAAGAGCAGACAGAAGATTCAATCTGGAGCAAAATGTGAAGTACTCGGATCTCAAATTACTCTGTTTCTCGCAAAACACAAATTTAGTTTGCAAGGAAATAAGCAATTTGAAAATGTGTAAAAAGCTCAGATGATTGTTTATGAATCGAAACAAAGCGTTATAATTTGACTTCACACAACAGGACGCAGGATTAAACATCCTTTGTTCTCATCATCGACATATTATTCACACCAAACCAGTTCAACCCTTTGCAGAAAAAAGTGAACAAACAAAAACACTCTCAGCCTCAAATGTCCAAACACCTTAAATAGTCAAGGCTCTCAAGTAGACGAGATTACATCATCCTCTCAGTTCCCAGTGCAAGTCCAATGAATTTTTAAACCGAGTTGTTAAAACACTGAAAATAAGGAATGTTCAGAAAGAAAGAACAAGAAGGTACACAAATATATCTTTTCTCTGAATGGTAAACCGACAGCTCAGGGCCATTGTCCGTCTTAGATTCTTACATTTGTATGCCAGACAAACGTTTGTCAGAAAGGCCAGAATCCAAAGATTTTGACTGATATTAGTTGTTAATTCAGTTCATACAGTACTTTTTTTTTTTTGTCCTTTTATATGTTTTCTTTTGTTTAGCTAGCTGTGGTAGAGGCATTGAGAAATCTTACATACAACTTTGACAGTTGTGCTTGAATGTACAGGAGCAATGTCCTCTAACGGTGCGGAGGAGTGTCTGGACTGGAGGTGAGGAATGTAGCCGCCTTCATCAACTCTCTTCAAAGATCTCAACAATGTTGCAATGCATTCTCTGAGGATATCATTCCTTCAGATCGAAGTTACTGGAACTAAAGCAAGGACACTGTTTCGGTTTCTTTTGTCCCTCTACATTGGCAAGTGATGTCACTGTGGCACACTGTTGTTTGGAGAAAGTTTCTTGCCCAGACATTTAGGGCATTCTGAAGGGTAGTCCATGAGCCCATGACAAGGATCTGAAAACGGTAAGGCTTTTCAGAGCTGTAAATAAGATTTGGACAAATTAGGAAAATCCACATATACCAAAGAATGTTAAAAGCAAAACAAGAGGGGGATAAAATGAAACTGGTGCTGGATGTGCTTGAACTGGTTCCTGATTCTCGTCTAGGGGGGATTCAATCCCCTTTGGCCAAACCCATCGCTGGATTCCTGTGACTTCTGTCCATCTCCTGCAATCAGACGTGGGTCTGCATGCGTTTCTGCAGTGGCCGCGTGAGGTCTGAGTTCTGGGACGATGATTGAGAGTAATGGGACGAGGAGGAGGCCGAGGCCTTGCTGTCCTTGTCGAACTGCACGTAGCCGTCCTGCTTGCTGTAACTGCTGACGCTGCTGTCGCACTGTGTGTCCAGAAAAGAGCTGGAGTCACTCATCGATCCTCGCTGGAATTCTCGCTCGCAAAGCTCGATGGAACTGCTGCCCATGCCCAGCACAAACCGCTGGCTGTAGTCGTACAGGCGGTTGGGTCCAGCACCCAAGGTAGAGTAGATGTTGGTGAAAGACATTCCTGTGGGAACCCTCTGTTTGCCGGTGGTGGCTGTGGCAGGGTCTCGCCGGAGCTCTGTGGTCTGGTTTCCTGCCAGCGTGGTTGGGGTGCCATGATGTTCCTTGAAGGTGTTCACACTGTAGTATCCATTAGTGGGATCCTTAGAAGAACAATGCATTAACAAACACATCATTAAACATAAGGAGTTCAACGAAATGACTCTAATATCATGACAAGGCAACAGCAAATAAATGGTCGCAAAAGAGCTTTTACACTGACAGCGAAGCAATTCATTTTCGAGAGTTGCCATTATCTGAACAATTGACACTGAGCTCAACATTATGCAAATAAGCATCAAAGCAATGCTGTCTTGCACAGCTGCATACAGTTAAGTAGGAATGACTACTAGAAACCAAATGCACTTAGAGTTGATAACCTCCAGCAATTCAATCACTGTCAGTGTGAACGCCCTTTAAAGGGTTAGTTCACCCAAAAAAAGAAATTTCTGTCATTTATTACTCACCCTCATGTCGTTTCAAACCCGTAAGACCTTCATTTGAACACAAATTAAGATATTTTTGATGAAATCCAAAAGCTGTCTGACTCGTCCATTTAACCACCACTTTTAAGGTCCAGAAAGGTACGAAAGACATAGATAAAATAGTCAACGTGACTGCAGTAGTTCAACCTTAAGATTATAAAGGGACGAGAATACTTTTTTGTGCGCAAATACAAAACAAAAATAACAACTTTATTTAACAATATCTTCTCTTCGGCCGGCTCATTATTAACACAGAAGAGAAGACATTTTTGAATAAAGTCATTTTTGTTTTGTTTTTGTGCACAAGTATTCTCCTCGCTTTATAAAATCACGTTTGAACCAATGCAGTCACGTGGACTATTTCAACGATGTGTTTAGTATCTTTCTGGACCTTGAAAGAGGCTGTCTATGGAGGAGTCTGACAGCTCTCGGATTTCATTAAAAATATCTTAATTTGTGTTCCGAAGATGAACGAAGGTCTTACAGGTGTGGATCGACATGAGGGTGAGTCATTGCTGACAGAAATGTAATTTTTGGGTTAGCTAACCCTTTAAGTATGTTATGAAACTTTTAGGAGCAATAAATGATCTTACATTTCTACAAAATCTGAAACTTTTGTAGACCCCACATTATGTTAGCTTTTTGGAATGCTCAATGATACTTGTATTGCTGTCAAACTTTCGAAAAGTCTTAAAACTATTACGCCCTCTACTGTAGCCCTATTCAGTGGACCATGTGAAAGTTAACTTAATTTATGTTTCAAAGATTAATTTTGGGTTACGTTTTATTTCGATATAGTCCACTTTAGACAAATGACTAACTACAAGTAACTATAACTAAAATAGGTCACTAATAGTCGGTAGACTGTCTGTTGAGGAGCATCAAAATAAAGAGTAAGCAGATATTAAAGGATTAGTTCACCCAAAAATGAAATTTCTGTCATGAAGTTTACGGTGTTAGATGAAGGTTAAAATAAATGAGGAGAAGCTTTAAGTAAAAAATAATACATCACAAGCAAAGTCATTCCTATTTGGACGGGGTTAAATTTCTCAAAAGGACAACTGAGAGTTAGTCAAAAAATAACAAATGTTGTTCTCCAATATTTTTTGCCAAGGTTGCATTAGAAAAAAACACAGATGTGTTCAATTCAGATGGGATAAATTCACAAAATACAGAAACACTTAATTTCGACAGTACACTTTAGACATTCTACTAACCATAAGTAACTTTGCAACTACATGTCAACTAGCAGCCACTTTTTTGCAAAATATCTTAATTTGTGTTTCGAAGATGAGTGACTGTCTTACGGGTCTGGTTCGACATAAGGATGAGTAATTGATGGAAATTTCATTTTTTTTGTGAACTAACCCTTTAAGCAGACAGTCTACTAATACTCTAATGACTTCTAGTTGACAGTTACAAAGTTACTTATAGTTAGTAGAATGTCTAAAGTGGACTATCGAAATGAAGTGTTACCATATTTTGTGAATTTTTCTTTTATTGAACACTTGTGTTTTTCTAATGCAACCTTGCATTATAAAAAAAAAAAAAAAAAGTAAAATATTGGATTGTATTATCTATTGTTTTTTGAAAAATTCTCTGTTGTCCTCTGAGAAATTTAACCCTGTTCAAATAGGAATATATTTGACTGCGGTGTATTATTTTTTTATTATCATTTATGTTGACCTTCATCTAACTCTGTAAAATAAACTACATTACTTGAGAATTGCTTGTGTGATGCATCTATTATCTTTCTGCAGTGCCATCAACTGCTGTTTCAGAGTTTTAAAAAAAGGCAACATGCATACTTAAACAGTGGTAAGAAAAAGATGTTTGTCACCACCAGTAAAGCAACCATCTTTAGCAGTAACCTCAAAATATCATTACAGGCTAATTAGACAAAACCTTGATACACAAACTGGTTGTTAGTCTGTACTTTTCAGCTTTAATTAGACTTCAGAATCATGGTTTTTTAAATCTGTCACGGAAAGAAATAAAGCGAAGGAACTTGATACCATGGCTGCTGTCGTTGTCGCGGTGCTATATCAGCACAGTTGCTAAGAAGCAAAACAGGCGCCAAATGTAGACGTGGATGCCATTTTGAGCGGGTGTGCAGGCCAGATCCCGCGGGGGAGAGACGATAATCACCGTTAGGTGACTTCTCTATGACAACGCGAGAAAGGCGTTGTCAGGCGCGGTTTTATCAGGCGACAGGGATTGTGTGCACTCCATATCTGTGTGGAGCTGTCCCTGTTCACACTGCTCATTTTACACACTCATCTACATGTAAGGAGGGAATCTATCCCGCTGGGAGCAGGTAGAGGAGGCCGTGAAACAGAGTTTAGAAACACTGCGTTTGCACATGGAGATAAATACAAACGAGAGGACAAAAGCTATGCTATTTCTATCTTCTATCAAGAACTGTAAAGCTGTCTGCTTAACTGTGGGTTCATATGTTAATCGAACTATAATGACGATAGTTATTCTTTGTGGTCACAGTAAATTTAGCAAAATTAGTATCTGAACACTTAACATACTCAATGATCAGTGCAAATGTATAAAGGGTAATTATAATTGCTAATAATACATTAATTCTTAAAAATGTATTTATTTATTTATTTATTTATTTTTTAAAATATTGGTTTTGGCTGAATAAAAATGTAAATATCAATCTTCTACGCAATTTCCTTGCAAATACGAAAAACACTCATTATACAACCTTAGCATCTTATTTTTAATACAGTTATCCCATTCCTCAGTTAACATCAACACTGTTTTATTTTGTTCCGTGTGACTTCTAAAGTGTTACCAGTGCAGCAATGCACACAGACCTCTAGCAGAGCACTTGTTTGAGTAAATGATGGAGAAAGGTCTCAATGGCTTATTTATTTATAAATCAAATATAGATCGGGTGTTTAACAAAAGTAAAATAATTAGCAGCAATTGTGTAGATAAATTTAATTATCATTGCAGCTCAACAGGTATGAAATATTAATTATGAAAGAAGACCATTATTTGAACAGCACTTTGGTTAATGGTCAGTTGTTTAAAAGTGCTTAATAAATATAATAAACAAAACAAAAAAAAGCATCTTATTTATTTATTCAATCTTTTTATGCACATAAAATCTTAAAAATAAATGTTCCAAAATGGAGTTTTTACAGTGATGCCATATAAGAACCATTTTTTGTTCCCTAAAGAACCTTTCGGTGAATAAACTCTTAAAAATAATGGTTCTTTATTGGCATCTACAGTATGGTTCCACAAAGAACCTTTAAAATCCATGGAACCTTTTCTGTTCCACAAAAGATTCTTTATAGTGGAAAAAGGTTCTTTAGATTAATAAAATGTTCTTCACACTAAGAAAAACCTGGTTCTTTTAAGAACTCTTTACAGAAATGTTCTTTGGTGAACCAAAAAATCTTCTATGGCATTACTGCATTCTCTTTTAGAACCTTTATATCTAAGTGAAGTCTTTTACAAATCATAAGAACCTTTTTCACTATAAAGAACCTTCTGTGTTCTGTGCAAATGAAAAGCTCCATGAATGTTAAAGGTTCATATTGAAACTATATATATATGTATATGTATGCATGTATGTATGTATGTATGTATGTATGTATGTGTGTGTGTGTGTGTGTGTGTGTGTGTGTGTGTGTGTGTGTGTTTCTTTGTTTTTATCCCATGAGTATTATCCCATGATTTACTCACCCTCAAGCCATCCTAGGTGTATATGGCTATCTTCTCTCATAGAAGGTAGTCATGGGCTTTTGTACAAAAACTATCCATATTTAAACATGTATAAACTATAATAACCAGCTTCTGACAAACATCCGTGTGCAAATCGACTTACGGCGGAAGAGTAACCTCTGACGCAACGAATGATATATTGAGTGACCCGTCTGGCTAGCACACTTCCCATAATGTTTATGCATTAGCTCAGTTAGCATTCTTCAGAGAGTAGACGTTTTTTTTGGCTGTTTGAACACATTCGACCGCATGAGTGTTTACACGTTTTACACCTGTATTTAGCGTCGTCCACTTGTGATCCAATCAACCAAAACGCATCTTAATGCAGGGTGGAAACATGGCCATACTCTCACCTACTTCTATGTCCTATGTTGTGTTAGAGGTTGTTTGCCGGAAGCTGGTTATATAGTTTGTAAAGTTTTAAATATGGATATTTGTCTTACAAAAATACATCGATTTGCTTTGGAAGGCCTTTATTAACCCCCTAGAGCTGTATGGATTACTTTTATGATGGATGGATGTACTTTTTTGGGTTTCAAAATTGCTATTCACTACCATTATAAAGCATGGAAGATATTTTTTAATATCTGATTGTGTTTGTTTGTAAGAAGATAGTCATATATACCTAGGATGGCTTGAGGGTGAGTACATCATGAAATAATTTTCATTTTTAGGTGAACTATCCCTTTAAGAAAGAAAAAAAAAAATACTACATGAATCACTATTAAATATTTGAACTGATTGAGAGCCGTACAAAATATGCATTGGGGATATTTTACTCCGGTGGCATATATCAAACGACTCCATTCTTTCTTATATCACTTCCTTCAAATCCCATGAAGACATACCTTGATGTGCTGATACTCTTTCTCCTCCTCCTGAAGTACCTCAAGTTGCTTCAGAACAGACTCCTGCTGAAACTCTCCCCGTTCAATCTGTAGCAAACAACACACCCATCCACACGTTAATATTTGGGTTTCTCTCTCCATTTCCCTCAAATCACTGTGCAGCTTTGGTACTCAAAACTCTTCCAAATTCCAAAAGGAAAGCTACTTCAACTGGGGCAATTTCCTGTGAATTTTCCTTATGTCATTAGCCAAAATTTGCAATGCAACACCATCTTTGTAAGGTGTCCTCGTTTTTTGTCCAAATTCTTAGTCTTGCTTTGTTCTAAGTTTTACATCCTTAGTTCAAACATAGCTCTGATTCTAGGCCCTGGAGGCTTGTGAAATTTCCAAAGAAGGGGGTAGCATGTGTTTTGACTTTAGTTCACCAAGGACTCCCGGAGAAAAGGATCACTTGATCACTGGCATCTCTATGGTTACATCTATGCCCATGTCCTCCCAGGAAATACAGGCCTGGGGCTAAATATAGGCATCCAGGCCAGCAGGGTTCTCACACTTATGCTGCATTATTCATGGGTTTGACGTTAACAGTGGCAAGGGAGATAGGCGCTATTAGTGTTGGGGTGGGGATGATTAGCATTCATTAGCTAAGGATGTGACAGGGACTAGCATAATGAGCTAGCTTGTTGATTTGGGGCTGCTGATGGGGTAATGGCAAGCGGGATGTTTACTGTTCTCTTCTCGTTCAGAATGTGACTCACCATGAGCTGCTTCATAGAGGAGTGTTCCTCGCTTTCTCGGGCTGCGTTGTGATCTTTGTGCACAATTTCCACTCGAATGTCGTTCTTGGCTGATACCACACCTTTGAGGTCTGAGAGGAAAGTTACATATGTCACTTCATTAATGCCATTAAGTGTAATGTACTGATGTGAAATATTGAAAATGTAATCTACTCCATGCCACTTCACATTGCCTTAATAGGAGTCCCTAAAAATGAATGCTGCCTTCAAGTCATATTTCCAAACTCAGTACACATGCATGAGATGAACCCCAACTTTCTGACATTGGGGCATGTAAGTAACAATATATGATTTATACATTCATAGTTTTAAGAATTTTAAGAATTAGCTTATGTTATAATATAAGTTTTATGTAATTTATTATAAATATTAAAATGCTTAGCTAAAGCATCAATTAGAGACCAAGTGTTATATGTTCTTCGTTTTGATGCGCTAGCGCAGACATAGTTTCCTGATTTTGTCAGAAATTTAATTAAATAGAGAGAAAAATTGCTAATACTTTTAAATAAGTCCCATCAGTTAACATTAGTTAATGAATTAAGTAACATTAACAATGCCCCTTTTACAAGATGTAATAAAAGTCTCTGGTGTCTCCAGAATGTGTCTGTGAAGTTTCAGCTCAAAATACCCCACAGATCATTTATTATAGCTTGTTAAATTTGCCCCTATTGGGGTGTGTCCATTTAAATGCTAATGAGCTGCTGCTCCCGGCCCACTTTCCAGAAGAGGGCGGAGCTTTAACAGCTCACGCTTCAACAACAACAAAGCTGGAGAATCTCACGCAACCACATTGTCAGTTAATGAAAACTGTTCATTGTTATGTCGTTATCTTAGGTCCATTAAATAATATGAAGAGATACAACTTTTAATTTAATAATGTATTAGAAAATGTTGAAATTAACATGAACTAAAATGAATAAATGCACTATAATTTTTCAAAATTTTTCATTGTTAGTTCATGTTACCTAATGCAGTTAACCAATGTTAAATAAATTGGCAATTTTATTCCAAATAAAATCACATTCCATTGTGTTTACAACATCCAAAATCTTGAGTAGGAGGACTTGAAGGCAGCATAACACCACAGAGCTAAGATAATAGGAACCCTAGAGGAACCATTAAATACTTCACATTAAATCACACAGCTCATCTTGACGCATTGAAGAACAATGTTTATAGATAATTGGTGACGGTCAGGTAACAGGTCTTACTTTCTGTCTTAATTTTGCTTGCAAGTTCTCTCTGCTGAGCACAGATGGAGGTGGGCAGTGTAGGCATAACCAGGTGAGCGTCTTCTGTGGCATACAACAACAACATGCTCAACGCTAGGAATGCCACCAACAATCGTAAACTGCAAGCTCATTTTTCACTGTCTGACGCTAACCTGTACATGGATGCGCTGTTTTCTCTTTTGATCATGTGAGAGGATGGACGCGGTAAAAGGAAAACAAATAAGAAACACAGAGATAAGGGTGGGCGGGATGACAAAAGCCTCATGAGTAGAAAATATTTGTTTTATTTGTTTTAAAAAGTGTTTTACTGCCACATTAAAAAAATACAATTTTGAAAATATTAATTAAAAAAACATTTTGAGAATAAAGTCAGTGTTTCGTGAATCATGATTTAAAATGATGACATTTAGATAGTGACATTTTATTACAAGTTATAGCATTACCAATAACATTTTTCTATTTTGTTCATGACTTATTACACATTTAATCTAAAAACCTTAATGCACTAAAATGCATCCATAAATAACACCAAACTCCAAACAGTAATAAATAATAAGTGTGACTGAAACTGATTGTAAAATAGCCATTTTTTTTGTACACATGCATGCCTGTGTTGGTATAACTGCACTTCAATTAAATATTTCAGTTAATACATAATGTTGCAATGTTTCAAGATCACCATAAGTAGGGCTGCACGATTAATCGAAATTGGAGCAAAATCATGATTAAACTGATTTGCTTATTATCAAAGTGCAAAGGCTGCAATTTTTTTTATGCCCAGCTTGTCAGTGAAGCACGGGTTTGTAATCAGTAGTAAATTCTGCTCCATCTGCGGGATTGAGTTGCCTATAACGTGCATTTGAAAAAGCAACACGCATCAAACATTCCAAACACGAGAAGCATTTATGAACCTGTTGTCAAGATTTAATAAAATGATTTTACTCCAAACTCACTATATAACATCAGTGGAGTGTTTGAAATAACATCCTTCTTTGAAATGATGTGGCTTCTTACACAGAATAAGGCACACAACATATTATTTTATAGTATTATATACAGTGATTTAGTCTATGTCGATTAGCATTGCATTATAATGCTTCATGTGCTCTCGGAATTATCGTAAAATACGAGTTTCCTAGGTAAAAACTGCACATGAACGCCCTTCCAATTTGAAACTTGAATGCGATGAGCTCGTAATCACGACTTTAGAAGTGGAAATTATCAAATTTCCGATAGCACGTGAAGGCAGCATACATATACTTTGTTATCATGAAAATACCTGAGAAGGCTTGAAGAACCGAAATGAACCCTGTAATTGTGTGTTTATTATCTTTAATCAATCAAAGCATTTCAGTCTTCTGTTTATTCAGCTACAGCGAAAGTATGATGCCCATTGGGATTTCCTGGAATGGCATGCGTTGTTCTGCGGGGCATATTTGGAGTTTCTGTGCGAGAGCGCCCTCTGGCTTTCAGATGGAGCAGCATTTGCTACTGATCACAGAGCCGTGCTTCACTGACAAGCTGGGCATGGAAAAAAAAATAAAAAATCGCAGCCTTTGCCAAATTGCGATTTCAGTTTAATAATGATTAATCATGCAGCCCTAACCATAACTTCACCATTGTACACCAAAACCACATGGCGCACCAAAGCAAAATAAACCCCCATTATAATCAAAGACATTGTCAACATTGGAATAATACTACAGTTTTATACTGTTTCTTTTTTTTTTTTCCCAGCTGATGCATTTCTGGTCTATAGAGTCATACCGCCCAACCCTACACAAACACTCAACAAAAAGGAAGATATAGAAATAAAGGCTCGGTTTCTGTGAAGTGACATGAACAGCCTAACAACCTGCTCTTTGTCTGACTGAGGAGCACTTAGCGTGTTCTGGTGATGGACATGCAGGAAGGCAATTGGCTGAGAGGTACATACTTCTCTGAGAGCGTGTACAGCAGAATGCTCCGATGGTTCCCATGAGGACGATGAAAGCAACGAAAGCGCCAACTGCCACGCCGATGATCACTGCAACAGGGAGGGATTCTGTTGGAAAACAAAACAGAGCCTTCTACAATAACACAGCATGGGCAGGACTGGTGGATTCAGCAAATAACCGCTCAACACAGACACCACCTCTCACTCCTGAACATATTTCAAGAACCACACTAGCATGGAACAAATGAGAATACCAAATGTTGTGTCAAAGAGACATTTGCACCTTCAAGGCGTCTATTCAAAGGAACTAGCACAGGCAATTAACACCACAATCACCTTCTGGAGGAAGCACAGGTATCTTCACTTTACATGAAGGCCAGGCATAACAATTTGCAGATATGTCAATTATCACATACTTTTAGCACACGACAAGCAGATAACATGTCTTGAATGTGAGCCCTGCATCGTTTTTATCATTCACCTTGGATCATTTACATACTCTGATAGGATGTGGGTGTAATGTGAACTTTGAGAAGCTGTGGCTTAGGCTAATTAGAGCCAACTCAACTGTGTTATTTGTGCTCTTGTTGGTATATTTAAACCGAATAATAACCAGATTTTACAGCCAAATGATAATGAGAGTCAGACAATAAACTGAACCTAAACAAAGTTAATTACTGGATCCCAGTACAAACTGAGCATTATGACCCAAGTGTATGCGCAGATTTGACAATTTAATCTCTGCATTACCGTACATTACGTATGCAATTATTATAAACCCAGAAACATTTTTTTCATTTTGTCACACAAAGCTTTAGAAGACTTTGGAAGAGTTGTATAATGATACTTTATGTGTTTGATTGTACCCATTCATTGTAATGCATGGAAAAGAGCAACCAGGCAATAGGCGAAAAAGCATAAAAGGTGCACTTTAAAGGATCACATGAGACAAAACAGGAATAAAATGTATTGCATGTAAATAAACCAAACCATGAAAGCACTGGGGAGATACATTGTAAGAAATGCACAAGAGAGAAATTAATCACTGTAACAAGACTGCAAATTAAATAGTGCTAAGTGTTGTTAATAGATTTAAATGATTTATTAAAGTTGCAGTAAAATGTGCAACTACTTTTTGCTGTTGCCCTGAAATAATCATTTGTCTACTGGTGAATGAAATCTGTAATCTAAAATTGGTAAATACAATAAAATATATTTACATGATTTAGATGATTCATAATGTATAAGTGATAAATGGAAAGTAATGGAGAAAATATTGAATGTATTTGGTCTATTGCAGAGTTTTCAAAAAACGGTTATGAAACACTGCATCACTATTCTACCGTGGACATGTTTTAAAGAAAATAAGGTGGAACCTGGCGAACCTTGGCTCCCACCTTGTTCCTTGAGGCGAATGATCTCTGTATCGGAGCCAAAGCTGTTCCAGGCAGTGCAGTTGTAGATGGTCTGGAAGTCGGCGGGTACGATGTTACTCATGGTGAGTGTGGAAAGCACTCCGTCCTCCGTGCTTACGGTCTCCACCGTGTAGCGTCCTGATGTCCCCGACTCCAGGACAGTCTCCTTCCAGGACCAGGCCTGATGAAGAACAAAATAAATCATACTGAAAAGACCAGCATGCAGTATGTTTTTTTTTATTTTTATTTTTTTATTATTATTATTATTTAGACATACATCTAACACATTTTTTTGAGGTTTATGATTAACTCTTTCTCCAAACAATTTGCACATGTAAACTAACACAATCATCAAACATGAAACAGCATATAAATCATAACTGCCTAACATTACTGACTGGGTGTTGATGCAATCGATCTTCTCCATCTATGTTTTTTATCATCATTCTGAATCCGATCCGGACATAGTCTTTGACAAAAATGTGATTTTCTCAGCTTTTTGTTCAAAATGTATCTTTTTTAAATGAAACTTATCCACATTCGAGTGCTGATAAAAAAGAATGCATGAAGCTAGAATATAGATATTATATGTTCAGATATTCATACAACAATATATTCTGGGGGCAATGAAACTTTTGTGAAAATTACAAAAAAAAAAAAAAAAACATTTTAAAGATGCAAGACTCCTTTTTAGCTTCACAACCAGTATTTTATTTGCAGGTAAATAGTATGACTCTACTAGCTAGACTAGCATTAACCAGCATTAACCAGCCTGAGTCAGTCCACTGGTGCAAGTTGGTCTTTTTAGCTTGCAAATAGAGACTGGCGTTTGCTTTCACCTGCTTTATGGCCGTTATTACACTTCTAAAGTTATTACTGGTTGTTCCAGACCACAGGAGCAGTCTTTCCCATTCAACTGACATTTAGAAATAGCATGGCAATAAAAGCAAAGCCACACGAGTAAACATCGTACAGAGATTACCTATGCACTTCCATGCACACGGCCAGAAACACACACACACATGCACAGTGTGAGTAATGAATCAAAAATTGGCCCGGAGAGGAGACAGTTCATCTAAGAGTGGTAAATCCTAATTGGATCGGTGGTAACAGGGCATAAGCATGCATTAAATGAGAAATTAGGGCTGTAAGCCTGCCATGTCTAATACCCGTTCACTCATATAGAGGAAACAAATGATTCGAGATGCAATTTCATTTATTAAACAGATCGTAACTCATGAGTGCGTTATGCATTATTGGACTGTGTTTACTGAGTCTAATGGAGTCACACAAGCCATGTGACAACAGCAACCGCCCCCTCAACAGCTGCAATCCTGTCTGAGCTGAGTCACTGGAAGGAGAGCTGAGTAACTCACAATCCGGTCTGGGGGTGGCGTGCTGCGGATGAAACATTTGATCTGTCCCTTTTCCCCATGTGGAGCCTGATGTGTCTGTGTGCTGGAGATGGTCGGAGGTCCTGTGGAGAGAAAACATAGTCATTCATCACATACTCAGAACCGTGAGCTAAACCATTCCCTGATTGCGAGAGAGAGTTATAAGAATCTCTTCAAAACTGCTTATGACTGGTGGAAACTATGGAGAAGACCAAGGGCCCTATCATACTCCCAGCGCAATGTGATGGCAGGTGCGACACGTGTTTTTTGCTAGATTCAGCCTGATGCAGTTATCATTTTCACGTCCAGCGCCACATTGTTTAAATAACAAATGCACCCATCTGTGCAATCATGGACATGCTGGTCTGAAAACGAGGTGTGTTCAGGTGCATTGCTGGCGTGTTGCTATTTTGAGACAACTGAAATAGACTGTGCAACTGGCCAACAAAAACCTGGTCTAAAGTCATTTTTTTTGTTATTTAAAGGGGCGTGTTAGAAATATGCACCTATATGCGGGTGCACAACGTGCATACACGCTTGTTACACAGACAGGGACGCTTTTAATTATTACAATGTAAAAGATTATTATTGTGTACATAAAGATAAAAATGCCTACATGTCATAATGGATAGTCATTACATGTATCGGAATTACCTATTTGCAGTAATGGCGAATGAAATTCGCTAATTATTTGACCAGTCGTGGCAGGACGCATATGTATTTAAACTGACTTGTCAGGGTGAGGGTGTCTATATTCCGCCACGTAAATAGCAATCTGCAATGGTCCAAGCGCTCATGGTTTTTAAAGGGAATGGGAGATGAGACTCTGATTGGTTTATTGCACGTTACGGCAAGAGACGCTCATTTAGAGACTACGTACAACATTTTGGAGCATGCTCCTGGCGCACTGAGCATTTTTTCCCGTCGTTAAGCTAGCATAAGTGGATTCGGACATGCCCTAAGTGCACCTGCGCCATGCGCTTCAGTCCATGTGCTTAGATCGTTAAAATAGGGCCCCGAGTGTGTCTCTGTGAAAACTGATGCATTAGCCCATGTTTTAGGTTAAATCAGTTTAAACAACATTTGCTAATAGTTTATGGCAACATTCTATTCCATCTAATGATTTATATTACATATATTTTCAAGAGACCTTTCCTCCGAGGAGGCAAGGGAGGCAGCATCTCCTCAAAAAAAAAAAAAAAAAAAATGGATGAGAAAATAATCGATATTACAAAAATAAACAATGCAAATATTACAAAATATGACATCAAAAAGTCACTTGTGTTTATAAAGTAACAATGTCCAACAGCGACACCAGCAGGTAAAGTTACAGCAGGACACCGCATCTCTTGCCTCCCCTGATCCCATTGACTTAATAACAGAACCCCTAAAGCATTTAGTGAGTTTGATGGTGAGTAATTGAGAATGAATGGGGGAAAGTCATGTGAGAGGAGGCAATGCCTCCATTGTGCTATGATTGGATATGATCGGTTATGATTGGATATGATTGGTTTGAGCGATAAATCCTGCCTCTTATTTTCATTCATGCTCTCAAATCGGCCTAAATGAAGACAATGATGCTGTTAATGGGAAGACTGATTAGAAAGTAAGTAAACAACTCAGCCACTTAGATATCACCACTTTGTCACATCAAAATCAAATTTGAAATGGCTTAAAAAAACGTGAGTGTGGGACCAGTGTATACAAGCTTGAAAATAAGTTGACTATTAAAAAGAAAAGCTGAATATTAGTTCACAAATAATATATATTGTTTAAATTGTTATTGCCTTTAGTTATTTATTTTGGAATAAAGTAAAAATGCATAAAACACTAACTTGATTAAATTTATACTTGGTTTTAATAAATTGAACATTACATAGTGTAAAAATACAAAACAGAATTGTATTTGGTCTGTTTTTTTTTATTTTTTATTTTTTTATTTAATGTTTATTTAACCATAAACATTAAGTAAAACAGGGACATACATTTACATTTGATAAAAAAAAGGACTTTGCGTCCTCATTTTAAAACACCACCCCAAACCACTGATATTTTCTGTATAACCTGTTCTTAAAGTACAAGACTAAAGTACAAAAGAGATATTAAAAATACCTGGGGCAATTCCCAAATATTGTAGGATACTTGGTTGTGGAAGATGCAACAGACTACATCAATTTGGCATGTTTTACTGCGACTGTCAAGTATCACTCCAGACACTTGAACTGGCTCTTTAAAATGCTAAAAGTGCATTTAAAATTAGTCTGGATGTTTGCCAAGTTATAACATTCTTCATTCACTAGAAAATGTACACAAACATCACTTTTAAATTGATTTCTGTTTACCACCCACTTTCCATGTGCAGTAACAACACACCATCCGTTGCGTCGGTCAAGCAGTCTTGACATTTGTGAATCTGTTGCATTGTATAATGACCCTCATTTGTACAGTTGGACTGCAGCTGTTAAGTGAATAAGATGCAGTGTTTTTGTGCAATGGTTGAATTTGCACTGGAGAGTTACAGAAGCACACACCAAGGCTGACATACACATTACCAGTTCCAAGATCGACAAATTCTGCTGGCCCACGCTTCGAGAGAGGTGTAAAACTTTAACCGAGGAGGCTAAAGACCTCATCCGTAGGATCTGCCAATCAAATGTGCAATGCTGAGGTCTTGCAGTGGCATGTTATAAATTTGGTATTAAAAGGAAAGAGCAGTATTGTATTCAGTTTGAATGGGTAGACTCTTAAAGGAGTCTCCTGTGGGCTGGTCTATTTAAGAGTTGTGTTAAGGGTGAGGCAGTGGGGGTCTGGTCTTCATTTTCAATCTTGAAAAGAACTGATTTATGGCAGGCCTCATGTCTCCCGAGGAGATAAGACTCAGCGTGCCAACTGCAAGTCTATTTCTATAGGCTGCAATCGGAAGAGTGCCAATGGCGGAAAAATGTTATTTTGAAGAGATAAGGGCCCCCAGAGCGTCTCTTCATGTTCAGTTTTAACCGTGGGGCCTTGAACTTTGAACTCTGGCTTATGCTACAGCTTAACCTCTTTCTCCAAAATTGCACAAAATAAGCAAGGCAGTGGTGTTAAGGGTAACAATGTTTCTCTAGGATAGATTCGGAATAACTTCCCTGCTTAATGGATTACCAACCCCAACCCTGCCAAAATATGCACTTACATACACACGCACACAAATTCAGACCAATCCACCAATCATGCATCTGCCAATCATCTGCGGCGGTGTCTCTCGACTGATTCGTAATTGCAGTTTATTAACTGGCTCTTATTAGAATAAATTAGCATCTAGATGAGCATGAGGCAGATGGAGTGCTGTAGTGAGGGGAATATCAGGCTGGTGGAGAGGAATGTTACACTTCACACCCCTTCATTAGAAATCAGAGCTGCAGCGATACCTCGCCGCTTGTAATGCACGCATGCTATGTGCATGCTACCCTTCGACTACAAAATCATAATCCACACGATAGGATGTGATAAAGGCTGGAGTGTATGTGTAGTTGCAGGCGTAAGGTAAATACATTCAGATCATTCCCTGCTGGCAGAGGTAAGGCCAGCGCTTGGTGGCTCAGAAGAATCAGCCCATGGATCAGGCTGTAAATGAGGAATATAATTAGATAGCTTATCACTTATCCTCAGAATGCTGGGTTTAAGGGACTCTGTGGGGAGTGGGAAGGCTCGAGGCTGGGTGAGAGAGAGAGAAAGTGATACAGATAGAATGCATTGGATTGCAGGGAAAAGGTTTGCGACGGTAGGAGGCGTACAAGAGTCATAATGAACAGATCATAGTGGGGTGGTGTCGTGTAAACTGGCGTCACCCCATAATCCTATCCCAAAATGATTTCCCTCGGGTAAAACAGCTTTTTATGGGTAGGTGTTTCCAGACAGCCTGCAGTTTAGCCTACTAACTTACCATTAGCATAGTTGGCATTTCTTGTGTTGCAATAGCATATTGTAAATACCCACATGCATACGCTTTCATACGTACATAAATATTCAAGCTAATACATAGGGTAATTTCAGGGTGATTGTGACACTTTTTATTTGTTTAGCCAAAAAAAAAAAAAAAAAAAAAAAAAAAAATTCAGACTAGCCAAGCTAGCAAGTTTTCACGTGATGTCGTGCCTATATAGGAACGCCCACACTCTAAAAAGTAATTAAGGAGACCTGTAACCACAACTAAAATAAATTCTAATTTATTGTTTTCATTAAACCTTTGAAAACAAAGTTGCAAACATGATAGAGTTATGTTGACATAATAATGTTGATCATTACATCAACTTAATATTGTCTGTAATTTAAACTCAACTTTCTGCATTAATTTTTCCTTCTTTTTTTTATTAAAAAAAGCCAAAAAAGGAAAGAAATACATTGTGATAGGTTGAAGTACATAGGTTGTAGTAACTTAATGAAATTATCTTGATTACTTTGGAAATTTAGGCAGTGGATTTCCAGTTCCCAGCATGCTGTAGGACTGGATAAGGAGAATAAATGTTGAAATTGAAGGGAAAGACTTGTTAGTGTTTAATGCTGTAAAGTTTGACATTTAAAAGACGAAAGATGTTTCTGTGGTTATCATTGTGCTGAAGAGTAGATACATGAAGGTAAACACTACATTGACTCTATAAGCTAATGCCAGTGACAAGTAATATCTTACTTGCTCATTAAATATACATGTTAAATAAGTTATGTTAGCATGTGCTATTATAGCTGTTGATTTAAACTGAAATAGATACGTTTAATTGGTTCCAGGGCTACAACTCAGGTAGTTGGAGCGACTTAATAAATTGTAGCATAAACACAAATTTTTAAGTTGATTACTCAAAAAAATTAAGTTCCTCTAACTCAATGTATCTTGTTGGTTGAACATAAATTCCCTCAAAGTTTTCATATATCTAAAAAAAAAAAAAAAATGATGTAAACACCTTATTTTTTAAAGTCCCACCAGTAATTTTTACCACGTTTGTACTAATGTACTAAGATTATTCAATATAAACTTTATCGATGCAAGCAGATGAACCCAGAATATGAACACAATGCCCAAAGTTTCAAGTTAGTTGAAACTTATTGAAAACCATTATAAAGAAAATGCTTAACGTACAATTCAGTGCATTGCACTCGTACTCTGGGCTCATCTGTTTGCCTGTATATAGCATGCATCATCAGTAAGGTGTAAACTGAATTTGATCATTTAATATCACTGTTTTAGTACATTAAGTCATGTTAAACTTTTTATAATGCCCTGATATTTTTAGTGATTGAAATACTGCAGCAGGTGCAGTACATGAATCACAAGAGCACAAAAGATTGTTCACATATCTTTGTTTTTCTTCTTTTGAGAGGTGACCTAAATATTTGTGGCTTGAAACAGATGGAAAATTGACAGGCCTGTGCTGCAGTTCTGTGAATGTTTTGCCCTCCAGGTCTCTGTGTCAGTCACATGAATAAAAACTATGAATAAGACGATGCATTGCCTATAGCAGTAAGTTGATTGGCTGTTTTAACTGAAAGGCGGGGCTTCCGTTCCTACAGCTGACATACTGTACATTGTCCTATTCATCTGGTCTCTCTGCTCCATATTCAGAAGTTGTGAACAACTCAATCTGATGCATATTTCTTTATTAAAGACCCCTGTGTTGAAAATCAAGTTTTTAATGTTGTTTATATGTCTATGTGGTGTTTTTAATATGCTTTAAGACAAACCATGTGCAAATTCATTAGTGAACAACACCATTGCTGAGTGTTTTCTATTGCAATGCTCTAAAGAAAATGCAAAAATGCAGTTTGAAATCGCTGGTGTTTCTGACGTCACAAACTACCTTGTAACCAATCACGTCAACATGCCGATGGGCTTTAGCATATTGACCGATCTGAAGCAGGAGAGTCTCAAGAGAAACCAGGTTATCCCTGTATATTTTTCTGCTGATATGAAAAATCGGGTAGATTTAGCAATACAGTGGTTGTATGATGTATATTACAATGTTATGATGAACTATATGCCTTTCTCCACTGACGTTCTGAGTTCAAAACTTTTCTATGGATACTGATTTTTAGAAGGCAGCTGTCTGACTCTGAGATGGCGAATGGGAACATAGTTTGCGTAACATTAGCAATGCATTATTGCTGTTTGATAAAATAGTCAAGCAAAATGCTAATCATATTAATTACAGTTATGTGTCCGACGTTGTAAAAAGCGATGCCACTGTGCAGCGTTTACCTCATTAGAGTTGACCAAGTGGATCTCTGAGCTCATGCGAGTGAGTGGAGGCGGGGCTAATTAGCATATGCATGAATCCGTGTATACTAAATGAAGCAAGGGTGTAGTTAACTAAAACTATTTTAAGGCATGAAGATTTTTATTCATTTTTTTTTTCACAGGAAAAAAACATTTAAATATGTGATTTTGGTGATCAAATATGAGTTTTAAGGGATAAAATTATTGACTACAGGGGGACCATTTAATTATTTACAATTCACAAAGGAAATTCAGCTCATGAAAAAAAAAAAAAAAAGTTGGGTAACATTTTAGATTAGCGAACACTTATTAACTTTTAAGTAGTTGCTTAATAGCATATTAGCTTTTTATTGGTATTTATAAAGCACATATTAATGCCTCATTTTGCATGACCATATTCTACATCCCTTAACCCCACCCCATACCTAAACATAACCACTACAACAACTACCTCACAAACCATCAATAAGCAGTAATTAGGAGTTTATTGAGGGAAAAGTCGTAGTTAATAGTGAATATGCATTCCCTAATCTAAAGTGTTAACAAAAGTTTACACCAATCCATAGTGCAACCAAGCTTCACTCTAAAAATATGGTTTTAGCATACTTACATTATTAACCTTGCGCTAAGCACAACAAATTTCGCTCTGCACCACTGTCACCATTTATTTCACTAGCTTGCATTTGCCAAATCATTAATCTGTGGTGATTTATCTCTTCTCCTCTATATCTGCAAGTATGAATATCTGGAGAAAAAAAGGAAGATGAAAAAATGTACATACAAAAAAAGGGACACTAAAATTGGGCCTATTTCGGCTTTCATTTTCTCCAAGTTTTCTTTTTTATTTTAAGTGTGTAAACACACTTGTGAACACTCACACACACACACACTTAGACAAGCATATTTTTCCCCGTGTTGGTCGACAAATATGGTCTTCAAATGTGCACCAGTGCACTCATGCACACAAACCAAAAGCAGCAACCTTCCACAGAGACGCATATGTCCCATTTCTAAGCCGAGTTAATGTACTTTTTTCCCGGAGACATAACATACTCTCCCTGACATACATACATGAACGCTTTCATGCACAAATATGTTCCATTGACCCAATAATGAGTTCACATGCCATCGCAAATGACACATGTAAACAATGTGACTGAAAAATATAATCCCAATTATTGTACTTTCAGATTGCAGCTAACCGCAAGTGCTTGCTGAAAGAGCGCATGAACCAGTTTGCAGTAAGAGGTGATTCGCAGATTGTAGTGTGTGAAAGGTTGAGACTGGTTTGTTTCGCCTCATTTCCGCTGCCATATATTTCCATTACAGCACTCCAAGAGGACCGAACCCAGTTCCATGAATAGCGCATGCTCTGTGTGTCCTCTTGCCCGCAGATCCAGCAATTAAATGCAGGACTTGGACTCTTTTTACCTGCACACTTACCTTGGGCGCACTACGCCCTATTTTTAAATGTCTTCCCTGAACTCTCAGAAGTGCCTAGAAACTACTTCCCCCTTATTCCTTTCAACCCCATTTTTGTTATAGCATAAAATGTCCCCCAAGGCACTTCACCTCCACTCCATTGTGCCTTCCTTCATCCCCATGGCAAAGCACTATTTTTCAACCATCCATCTATTAGAGAGTTTTCACAATTGGTGACATGATATGAGCCAGTCAGTGGAGCTCACGTGATCTGTCACTGGAGTGTGGTCAAGACGGAGGAAAGTTAAAGGATTAGTTTACTTCTGAATGAAATTTTCCTGATAATTTTCTCACCCCAATGTCATCCAAGATGTTTATGTCTTTCTTTCTTCAGTCAAAAAGAAATTAAGGTTTTTGAGGAAAACATTCTAGGATTTTTCTTCATTAAGTGAACTTCAACAGTTACCGACGGTTGAAGGTCCAAATGTCAGTTTCAGTGCAGCTTCAAAGTTCTCTACATGATCCCAGCCGAGGAATAAGGGTCTTGTGTAGTGAAAAAAAAAAAAAAAATGTATATACTTTTTAACTATAAATGATCGTCTTGGACTGCTCTGCAATGCGCCATGCATTATGTTGAAAGGTCACGCGTGACGTACTGTAGGCAGAAGTACCGCGGTAGGGTGAAAAACTCTCGTTTTGTGAAAAACATCTCATTTTCTTCTCCAACTTCGAAATCATCCGACATCTTTGTTTTAACTTTTTTTGTAAAGGCCGTTTGACTTTGCACATTCGCTTTGTGGACACTGGATCAGTACTTCCGCCTACATCACGCATGACCTTTCCAACGTGATTACGTCATGCGTGTGGATCACAGAGCTAGTGCAAGACGAGCATTTGTGGTTAAAAAGTATAATCTATTTATTTATTTTTTTAGAAAATGACAGATCGTTTAGCTAGATAAGACCCTTATTTCTCGTCTGGGATCATGTAGAGCTCTTTGAAGCTGCACTGAAACTGACATTTGGACCTTCAACCCGTTGAACCCCAGTGAAGTCCACTATATGGAGAAAAATCCTTGAAAATTTGAGTTGAGTTGATTGTCGCACTGATACCGCTGCAGTTTATAAACATTTCCCCTGCATGATGTTAACTTTTAGCAAGAAAACAGATGCTTGTCAAAATATAACAATGTCTTATTCCTACTTCACTACTGTTCATAAGTTTGGAATCTTTAGGATTCTTTAAGGAGTGTCTTCTGCTCACCAAGGCTGCATTTATTTAATAAAAAAAAAAAAAAAAATGTAATAATTTATTCCTGTGATGCAAAGCAGAATTTTTAGCATCATTACTGCACTCTTCAGTGTCACATGATCCTAAAGAAATCCTTCCAGTAAACTGATTTGGTGCTCAAGAATCATTTATCAATGTTGAAAAGAGTTTTTGCTGTTTAATATAAATAATATAAATAAGTATAAAGGTTTATATATATACACAACTTTTTTTTTTTTTTTTTTTTTTTTTTTGTGGAAACCTTGATATTTTTTCCTAGGACTCTTTGATGAACAGAAAGTTTAAAAGTACGTACATATTAGAATGATTTCTGAAGGATCATGTGACACTGAAGACTGGAGTAATGATGCTGAAAATTCAGCTTTGCATCACAGGAATACATTATATTTTAAAATATAATATTATATATGTAAAAAAAAAAAAGGTTCTTTTCAACTGCAATAAGATTTCACAATATTACCATTTTACTGCATTTTTTATTTGATAAATGCAGCCTTGGTGAGCATAAAAAAAAAATAAAAAATAATAAAACATTTTATTTGAATGGTTGTGTACATACAACAAAACAAACAAATTGAATCTGCAAGCCAAGCCATATCCAAAAGCAACATCACAAATAAACGAACAGAAGGACACATTCAGATATTAAATCCCATTAAGGCTCAAAATACACATGGAGAACTCAGATCCCAATCTGAGGATCTAGGGAACAAAAAGCAGAAAGCAATGTGTATCCATTAGCGTGTTTTCGGCAAACGGTGTCCCCTGCTAGCTATTTGATTATAATTAAATTACATCGGCCCTGAGAGAATGCTGGAACTCTCTTGTCTATATTCTGAGTCTCAGTAGGAGCTCTGGGTTCCAGTGACAGGCAACTGGGAGGAAACCGATATTGACAAATTCTAAACATGCATTTAATTGTTAGCATAAATTAGTTTTTATCTGACTCAGTGAGGATCAAGCTAACATAGGTGAATTATTTCTTTTTTTGAGCTCAAGTACCCTTCTTCATTCTTCTCACTTGCTTTCTCTCTTTCAATTTTTCCCCTTACTGATCGAGCCTTTGAAACAAAAAGCTCTGGTCATCAGTCATTCTTCACGTCAATGCTTTTGAATTTCAGTCACTCGTCAGGAGCACACGTTGATGAGGAAGATGTGAAATGATCGGCTTCATCTCCCAAATGCACCGTAACTTGAAACAATCAGCTCTGTGCTACAAGAGAGCCTGCGCCACATGTTGCCACATCAAAGGCTACGCTAGGTGCTCAAATCTAACATGCAGCACTCTTGTGTTCACTTCCAGAAATGAGTTAGAACACAGCTTGCAGTCCTCTTGTGGCTTTTAGAGCAAAAGGGCTCACTTATTGAAACGAATCAAAAGAGTCTTGCTCTTTGATACCTAAAAGACAGATTCAGGTCAAGAGGTGTAAAATGATACAATATAGTAATAAATAAGGTAAATGGGTAATTAATAAAATAGCAATTCAGAGGAATACAATCTTAGATATTCCATATGCACTGTATCAAACGCACAATATGTAATTTAGCTTGGTGATGCCACGAATGAGCGTGGAATCATGGGCATTGCCATCTTCATATCCACAGATGATGGAAAGGAATTCGATGGACTTGGGCAGAAATCATGTTCATGGATGAGCTAATATATTAAAGTTTTACTAACGTTATGGTGATATGAATCAGGACGGGTCAAGAGCCGTGGGAGCAGGACGAGGCAGCATAAACGAATGCTAATAATAGACCCCTGCAACGTACACTGATCTCGAGTCCAGCGGGGCTTTTATTATGCTTATACTGCAGTCGCCAACTTCCGCTCTTTTCGTTGCGTATGTGGGGTAATGCAGCGCTGTTTTACACAGTTAAAACAATCAAACTAAATACATTTGAGTGTGCTTAAAGTTATGTTATAGCATTGCATTTGCTCAGTGGCTGGTATAAGAGACTTGTTGCACTTTGCAGTAATGTAGATCGATATTAGTAAAACTGGAACTCAAAGTTAGCGCGGTTATGACGGGCGATGCAATGACATGCTCTGTGTATTGGTTATAATTGCTGATTTCTCTGGATTTAAACATTGTTGTAAATGTTTGGGATAATGCATCCCAAAGTACACAAGTTAAGGTTTTTTAAAGTATAGCACAGCTTGATTTTGTCCCCTGAGAACTGATCAGATTGTAAAAAGTAACATTATATACTAAAATAATGCCAGACTAGGGGTGTAAATCTTCAGGTCATACATTTAAAGGTTAAACACCGAGAAAAAAAATGTGACTCAATATCCAGTATATTGTCAAAAGCTCTTGCAAAGGTTTTCTAGTTATATACCTCTTGTTTTTAGACACTATAGTCACCCCCCCCAAAAAAACATTACAGATGGTAAAGGAGTGGCAGAGCCTACGGCAACTTTAGTTGCCTGTGGGCTTAAAGGTTTCACTGCTGAAAAACATTGATGATGCAGTGTTGGATCTTTTCATAAACCTCCTGAAATCTTTCTAGTACCAGAAAAACAAACAACATGACTGCATTTATTCAGGATTCCAGGCAATCCTGAACTCAAGTCAAGAATGAATGCAAAGCAGTGGTGCCCTTTACTGTCCCTATAAAGAACAGAATGCACTTGATGAAAGTGGATGTCATCTGTAATTTCTGTAATTCCTGCGTTCTCCGTAGGCCTAGAATGAATGTCTGACTTTGCATATTAATACTATCAGTCATAACAGTTCTTTATTGATTTTCTTTCATTTCACAGCACCAAACTGCATTAGTGAATCTAAACTTGCAGAGGAATCCTTCAATGCAAACACAATTGTCACTTTGGCTGAACTTCTCTTATTTTCCACTCACGTCAAAGCCGTAGCCCATGGCAAATAGCTTCGGAGAGAAAGGAGCTTTTAAAAGACGTGTTGGATTTTGCGAATGAAAGCTGTTGTGCGGCTAATGCATGCCGCCTGAATATCAAGCGGCCGTAATGAAGTCATTTATCTGAGAGTAGCCAGTCTCCCGCTATTCTCCTGTGTTCATTAGCCTGTCACAGCCTAAGAAACAGCTCCTCATGCAATTCTTACTGAATATAATCAGCATTAGCCCAGAGAAACAGCAGACCGAAGAGTAAACATCAAACTTCTGTCTGAAAGGTCAACATGAATGCCAAAATAGGTCTAATTCATATAGCTCTCACCTGGATTTCCAATTGCTAGCACCTTTTTTATTTACATATGTTCCAAACGGGTACGTTTGCAACTGTCAATCATAAAGTGGCAGCCCTTATACCCGATAGTCAAACTCTGATTAGCCATGCACCTTTTAGAAGAGGGTTAATCGTACCATTTACGGTGAGAGAGACTTCCTTCTCAGCTGCTCCAACGCGAGGCACCACCGCACGGCACACATACTTCCCAGCATCCTCTTGCCTGACGGATTTTAGTGTCAGGATGTTCTCATTGCTTAGCACCTGTAATCAAAGGTCAAAGATCAAAACATTAGAAATAAGCACAATGGGAGCTGGCCAGAGTCAAAACGAATCAGGACGGATGGGCAGCTAAGCTTGGAGAAGGGCCTTCTTCTCAATTATTAAAATCCAATTTGGGTCAGATGAGGAGGACCATGTGAACATTGGAGATGATAGGTGACAGTCAACCGAGAGAGAAATAAGACCAGTCGGTTTCAGTGGGGCAGAATTTCCCCAATGTCTGTGCCAGCATACGGACGTACCCCAAACTGAGGCACTATCCATCTGCGAGTAATAGGATTGCAGGGAATCTTAAAAACCCTGATGTTTGCCATCACAATACAGCTCTGAGTGTAAACACTATGTACCATCATGTCCTTGAAACAAGAATGTCTTTTTAATGGAAAAAAATACAATGATTTTTTTAGATTCTGTTCCTGAGCTGTTCAGGAATAAAAGGCAATGTATTAGTAGATCAAAGGTTTTATACAAAGAACATCATATTGAAGTTTAAAATGAATGGATGAAAAGCCAAAAAATCAAATAAAAGTGATATTTCATTTCTGATTGATCTCTTCTTCTTTGCAAAGATGGAATGTTGTTTGAACATCAATGTACTATTAATGTGGCTTGAATGAACAATGGGATGGTTGGTGTAAGAGAATCGTGTGTTTACTTCAAAGATTAAACTTTGAGTTAACTTGGGTTTAAGGGCAATGTCTAGAAACGTACCACTCCAGAGCCCCTTTTCATCCATACAATAGTTAAAGATGGGTTTCCTGTCCAGGCACAGTTAAACACAGCATCTGATCCTAGGTCAACCTGTAAAGACTGGGGCTCTGCTGCCATCCGAGGTCCAACTGGAGAAAAATAGAACAGGTTATAAGATCAACTCAGAAATGTCACAATTGTCAGCTTGTTTTAGGAAGTGGAGATACCTTCAAAAAATTTTGAACCAGAGGTGTCCAATCCTTCTCAAGGTGGGTCATATTCCTGAACCAACTTTAATTTAACACACTTGAACCAGCTAATCAAGGTGTTTAGGATTACCAGAAGTGTGCAGGTATGTTGGAGCAGTAGTAGCTCTATGGCAACATGGTGCTCCAGGATGGTTTGGACACCTCTGTTATGAACAAACAGAAAGAACTCACAGTAGACATCCACGTTCCGACTGATGTTGGTGCTCCCAAGTGGGTTGGTGACCTCACAGGAAACTGGCTCTGTGAAGAATGAGTGGTCCACTACAACCTCATAAGTGTCTCCAGACACTTCCTTTATCACGCTTCCTCCTTTTGCCCACCTACAAACAGTAGAAAGTGATGTGTTTTGAAGCCCACTATAAGCACATAAAGAAGATGAAGTCCCAAACAAGCATTAGTGCTAAACAAATATTAGTCATGAACCAAACAGAAGCCAGTGAATTTGATGGTTTATATACTTCATTTAGCATTGAAAGACAAAACATGTTGCAGGATGTCATTTTTCTGTACACTCTAAAAAAAAAAAAAAAAGTGCAAAAAATATATTAGTACCTTAAGGTTACACATTGCTACTCTAATGTACTAATATGCACCTTTTAGAGGTAGACAACGTACAAAGTTTTCCTTCTAAGGGTACTGCCCCAGTGACAAGCTGTTGTACCTCTAAAGCCTAGGACACACCAAGCCGATGTCAAAGAACTAGCAGCGACGAAAGCTGACTGTGTTGTCGCCTCTCGTCGGCAGCGTCTCGGACAAAAAGCTGCGCTTGAACATCCATCGCGCTATGATTGGATGTAATTGGTTATGACTGGATATGATTGGTTTGTGCGATAAATCCCGCCTCTTGTTGACGTGCACATTCCGCGCGTCAGTTTGACTAAACAAATGATGTCGTCAAGGGGAAGACTGTTTTCAATTAGTTTTTTTTTATGTCACTTTGTCACGTCAAAATCAAACTTGAAATGGACTGAAAGCATGATGACTGCTGAGTTTTTAGTGCAATCAGCTTGATGTAAAAATACATCTTCGTGACTGTGACAGACGGTGAAGACTGAAGATCCAAAATAGTCTAAGATGACTATTAAAAAGAAAAACATCAAAACACAAATAAAATATATTGTTTAATTTATTATTGCCTTTAGTTATTATTTTGGAATGAATGTAGAAATGCTTAAAACACTTACTTGACTTGGTTTTGATCAATAGAAAATGTATTACAATACATTGTTAATGTAAAATTACAAAATAGAATTGTCTTTGGTTTATTTTTTTGATGTAATGTAAAGTAATGTTCATTTAACAAGGAAGTTGTGTCAACGTTAAGAGTAATGCATGAATTTACATTGATTCATAAATAACGTTAAATAAAAAATGTGCCTCCTCATTTCAGAACACCACTGCACGCCGGTATCAATAGTCAAAAAGTTAACCGAAACTAGGATTGCAGATATACAAACAGTAAACAAAGCAGCTCTTGCTTATCATTTTGAATATCAATCACGCTGATCAATTACTTAATTCCAGTCGGGTAACCTAAAATTATAACAGCCTTCTGTCTATACCTCCTTTCGCTTTTATTCTCGTGCACCGACTCGTTCGCTAAGCTGGACATCCACTCTCACTGACGGCCGTCAGGGATTTTTAGGCCGAATCAGCATGTTGAATTGGTGTCGGGCCGTTTGTGAGTGTGGCTGTTCAGCTTAGTGAATGAGTGTAGAGGAGTGGAGCTAAATTCTAAACAGGAGCAGGATTGGACACCCCTAAATAAGGATGTTGTTCAAGGAACACTTACCAGTTACTTCCTTGAACAACATCCTTATTTAGGGGTGTCCAATCCTGCTCCTGTTTAGAGTTTAGCTCCACTCCCTAAACACACATGAAACAGCAAATCAAGGTCTTCAGGATTAATGGAAACTTCCAATGTTGGGGCAGGTCGTGCCTAAACTCTACAGGAAAGTGGCCCTCTAGAAGCAGGATTGAACACACCTCTCCTAGTTGGTCCTGAAATAAACCTTCTGTCAACTAGTCAGATTTAAGGATTACATTTAGAGCTGGGATTGGTGCAACATTCTTATCAATCTATCATTTCTGTTTTAATTTTATAGGTAGTTAAGGGTTATGGACCAGGTTTGGGCTATATTTTATCAGAATGTTGTACCAGGTCCAGCCAAAGATGTCTATCTTTGAATATGTCCTAAAAAAAAAAAAAAACACACTTTTACTGATTTAAGTTATTACATCAAACTTCACTATTAAATTCCCCTACAGTTCATTTATAAATTCAAAACCTTGCTATCGGTCTGAGATCTAGTTTTCACCTCGAGCGGGCAACAGTGGTACTCTCTAAGATAATTTGATACGTATCCTTAAGCTCATTTGTAAAAGTGGTATCAGATCCACAAGTCGAGAACATATTAACCCTTTTTAAGCCTAACTTTTTTACTTTAGCCATCATTATGAGTCCCTTCCAGGTTTACGCTCTCACAAAAAAAGTGGAACCCAATTTAGAGGTTACCATGGCAATAACAGGAAGACCTGGTGTCTAATCCAGTTGCTTCTATTATCGTCATCAATGAGACATGATAGCTGTCTGTCTGTAGGTGGTTAGAGTCCGGCAGAAAGAAAGACAACCACCTTCTGTGGGAGCCGATGTCTCCAAGGCTGTTTTGTTTGAGGAAATTACAACACTGTTATATGACAAATCATTGAAGTGAGATTTCTCTTGCCTCAGCATGTTTTTTTGCCTGGATATCAAGTTAACAGCACTGAATAGAACCAGACTGGCAAAAACAAATCCTGAATTGACTAACAGACACCAGCCCCTCTCCACAGGACACAAACCCCAAATACTGTACCAGTGACACCAGATGTTAATAAATTGTCAGCACTCTCCATGAGAAACTAAACGTTTATGTAAGATGAATGCATCTTCTGGCAGGACTTAGTTTCTCCCAAACTGACAATGTAATGCATCTCTATGTCTCTTGCTTGGTCTAGTTTGTGGTTCCTTGTTGGCAACTATGATGGGACACATTTGTACAAGTCAAAGCCAATGGAGAATGGGTGTCATAGCCTAACATTAGGGTAAATATTTCAATAAACCAGTATATTCAATGCCAGTTAACTCCTCACTGTCGAGAAGCATTGCTTTACCAAGCCAGTTTTACATCTCAGTACATTCAAAGCAGCCGGCACTGTTAGAACGGTGCCAAAACTTCACTATTTACCTGCTCTGTGGGAATGAGTGCACAATTCATTACCTCTGCAACTAACTCATACCATCTGTGGGCCCCGATAGAGTGTCATTTAAATGATAACAGTCTCCCTCTTGACTAAATTAAAATAAGGAAGGAGAGCAGTTGTAATTGGCCTAGCTAGTGTGCATGAGAAGCACTGTTTCATGTTGTTAACATAAGCAGCTTAGAACACAGTCTGTTAAATCTGCACAGGCACACCTGTGCTTCCAAAAATATTCAAATCAGGGCAGACGGCCGTGCGCGTTGCCTCAATCCTCGACAAAATTGTACTAGGCGCAGTGAATATGCGCCACTGTGAAACTTTATATTTATGGGCAATTACAGAAGCAGTCACCTGCTATATGTCTAAAAGAGTTTTTCTTTCTAGCAGTAACATATAAATCACACAAGGAGCTTTTGAAGCAGCTGCTTTGTAATTAGATGAGAAGATTGACTATGCCATAATTTCATTCAGCTTTAAATAGCCTGTTTATTACAAAAGCCTAGGAGGATGATTATCATGTTTTTTTAAGTAACTAGCTTATATCTGTGCATTGGCCATGTGCGTCTTTCATTATAAACTTGTATTCATACAGTTCTTTTTCTGATATGATAAATCACGACTGTGGTCCCTTATGACAAGCAACACATTTTTCCTATTCATTTAAATCCCATTTCCTCGAGTCAATATAGGGGAAAGCAACTATTATGACAGATAATATTTATGGAGTGCCGCCCATACAAGCCTCTTAAATCTTCCTCAGGCTTTACCAGAACGTAGCCTCTGTAATGCTAACAGTTTCAAGCTATAAGTTTGCTAAAGTGTATTTCTTTTTCACAAGGGGAGTGTTGGAGTAAGGGGCTGTTCACTCAGAACATGTTTTTGTAAAAATATCTATAGCCCTGACTTCTAAATTCACTTTTTGTAATATCTATTCAATGATAGTGATTCAAAGACATTGCATTATTGTGGAAGATGGAGAACTTTCACAATAATGCATTGTCTTTGAATCACTTGGGACCTGTTTACGGAAAAGAAAAACTAATACGTGCAATTAATTATCAATTAGATTTACTCAGCCACAAATCGCATATTATTTAAATTATTTTTATCAATTGATAGCTCTACCAATAATTCAAACTAGTATTCTGACAGCACAAAACTATGGCAATACAGAGCAAAGCAGGACTGCATGTTGGTTTTAAGCCTGTGGGGTGGCAGACTGGGAGGTTTGGCCGGCAGGAAAGACCCAAATGGCGGGTTAGCTTTGCCAGAGCTGAAGGATTCAGCGCTGCACGTTGAAAGAGCCAAAACATCCGTGAGCACAGTGGCTCTGCTGGGCTTCAGCCAGGGTCTTCTAACAGAACAAACATGACCCCCCAGTGGAAACCCAACAGAGTGTCTGTGTGAACTTTTGTAAACTCTAAGACTCCTTTATTATTCTGGAGTAGAAAGGTACAGTATCAGGAGGAATTGAATGTTTGGTATTCTTATAAGGTAATGCTCAGATGAAGCTTTGGGTCCAAACATAGTTCTTTGCTCACATTTGTTTTAATAAAAAATAACAGCAATAGCAAAACAATGCTTGTGTTTGAAGGATCTTTGGTAGTATTTTATTTTACAATCCTGTTTCGCATATAATTATTGTAGTAATTACAATAACTTGGTAATAACTAAGTAAGCCTAATCTTAACCCATGTAGCTACCTTATATTATTCAGTACTTTCTTGGCAAGTGCACTGTAAGTACATTTAACATGCACATACTGTACAATAAAGTGCAACCAGATCTTTTTTGATTGTTTGGAGAGGCGTACCCTTGGGAAAAAGAAGTACACTTTAAAAAGAAGAGTACTTATTATGGAAATAATATACTCTAAAAGAATATACTTAAGTGTGCACTGAATGTAATGTTTTCGGACACTTAATTTTATTTTGGACACTTTATTCATTTATTTACAATTCAATGAAAATGTATTCTAGTTTAAATTTATATTAAATGCAATTAGCTATATGTCATTTCATAATTACTTCTATTGTCTGTGAAAAATTCAGAATATACTGACAAGGATTTATGATAAACTAACATATACTTTAATGTCATTTCTATTGACAGTTGTATGTCATGTATTTTATATATATATATATATATATATATATATATATATATATATATATATACAGTCAATCCAAACATTATTCAGACATTTCTGATATATTTCTACTTGTTGGTGCAGGACACTATAGTTCATTTAGGTAAGTGAGGATAGCAAAATAAAGTAAACTGTGACATATTATACCCAAAAATTCTTCATACAGTGGACTACCAGTAAAATTGATAAAATTTGGAACCAAAAATTATTCAGACACTTTGACCTGACCATGTTTTGCTTAAGTGTTATCTGACATAATCAAGATTAATGTTTTCTGACACAGTTTAACTCTGAGATCTTGTCATATTTTATTACCATTTTTTTTTAAACTAGTGAATAAACTGTATCAATGAATGAAATGTTCAAGGTGTCTGAATAAATTTTGGGTTGACTGTATGTATGTACAGTATAGAACAATTAGAACAATTGTGCGTAGTAAACAGCAGCACAGATTGGATTTGATAGATCCAACGCTTCAGTTTTTGTACTGGGGCAGATGATGTTTCAATATTCATCTGTATGCTGTGGGACAGGTGCTGGAGATGATGAGGCTGTCTTCTCCATCCTCCTCTCCCAGTCTGGGATGATGCCACACACACTTTCTAGGTTACAATAAAGCTGCTGTTCACTCCATTATGATACCATCACGACACGGACTCATATTGGCCAATCTAGCAGCCAGCAGGACAGATGCCCGGAGTTTAATTTTCTGTTTTGAGATATCGGCTGCATCTGTTGCTGTTGGTTAGTTTTCCATGTGCTGTTCCCTGGTTGATGAATCATGTCTGGCTGCTTCTGAGAATCGCTGGGGAGCACGGCCATGGAAAACAAACAACGGAACCGTTCGTATCTGTGTGTGCACATCAAACGCTTGATAAGCAAAGCAAGCAGCCCACCATGAAAACCTCTTCATCAGCTATGTCAAAGACATCACGGCAGAGACGCACAACATGGCTTAACTATCCCCAAAACAGACAACTAACAAGCACAATGCATGAAACATAACTGCTATTGTGATAATTGGAGAGTAAATCTGTTTGTTTGTTAGATGAATCAAAGCACATGTTTACTCTTTTCTCTTTCCCTCTGTCTCTCTCTCTCTCTCTCTCTCTCTCTCTTTTTTTTTTTTTTTTTTTTTTTTTTTCTGTCAAACATATTGCCAGGGATAGTTGTGGAAGCTTGTTTCCGACACTAAATAAAAAAATAAAAAAGTTAATTGCGCCTTTTTATCTCACAATTCTTACTTTTTTTCCTCAGAATTGTGAGATATAAACACAATTGTGAGTAACATGCAATTTACATGCAATTGCAAGTTATAAAGTCAGAATTGTGAGATATAAATTCGCAATTCTGAGAAAAAACGTCAGTCTTTTTTATCACAATTGGACATTATAATGGAACTGCGATGTAACAAATTATATTTCACAGTTCTGACTTTATATCACATAATTCTATCTTTAAATCACTATTTGGACTTTATATCTCACAATTCTGAGTTTATAAATTGTGAGTCTATATCTTGCAATTCTGCGGGGAAAAAAAGTCAGAATTGTGAGATTAAAAAGTCATAGTTACCTTTTTTTATTTTTTATTTCATGGTGGAAACAAGCTTCCATAGATAGTAAAAGAATGGCAAATGAAAATAGATAGATAGATAGATAGATAGATAGATAGATAGATAGATAGATAGATAGATAGATAGATAGATAGATAGATAGATAGATAGATAGATAGATAGATAGATAGATAGATAGATAGATAGATAGATAGATAGATAGATAGATAGATAGATAGATAGATAATATAATTGAATATTAAAAATAAACATTAAAAAATAAAAAATTAATACAACAAATATAATAGATAAATAACTAAAACATATTAGTTCCATAATATATCACAACTTGGTTTCAATATAAAGCAGCATGTTCAAGCAGCAGATTACTTTCTTTACACAGATATAAAAGAGTCACCATCAAGAAAATTAATGTTCTCTCTTAAGACACTATTTTGGGGCCAAATGAAGTCCACATCTTTCCTGACTCCCATATCATAAAATGAACCAGAGTGGTAATGATCCATCTCATTGCACATGACTCTGGGTACTTACCACTCCTCACCACACCACATTATGTCGACACCACAATAATAGCATTTCTACTTCTTTAGTCCCTCAATCAATGGCCAACAAAATTACCCCACGTTAATGTCAGGGACATTTCAATGCAGCATGGTACATGAATCCTAGTTGGAAGGCTATCATTAATTCTAACACTCTCTGGCTCTGATATTTTTATTGCTCTCCCACAGCGAAAGTCATCAAAGCGAGCGTCAATCAAGACATTCATTAAATTCACAAGTGAGATGCCACTAAATTCCTTCAGATCAATGTCTGTCAGAACTTGCTACGGGGCCCGTAGACACGGAAGTGAGAAAGAGGAACGCAGTGCACTGTCCTGAGACGCATAGCATTTAGGAATTCATATTATTCGAAAGAAGATTTCACAAATTCTGATTGCTAATAGTCTAATGTGGTGAATTCATGGGCCGTTAACATGTTATGCTCGTGATGGAGTGCTATCAGAACAAACCCTGGAGTGAAAGAAAACACTGACTGCTTCCTTCAGGCAAAATCACGTAACTCCATTCCTCGCTCCGCACAGCTTACATTCTCTAAATATTTGCAAATATTGTGATAATGAGGAATATTTTCACGCACTATCAGTGCTGTTTCAGCACCCGATTCACTTAATTAATTGTGCAAATTCTGCAAAATCTATTTATCTGTAAAAAATAACATGAAAAATGCAATTTGCACAGTGCAGCTTCCTAAAGCTTGCAGGCCAGATCTGAATGCTAGGCAATGGTAGAGGCAGAAGACTACTGCAAACTGCCATACGTACAGTTTACTGAGACTGTACAGCGTTACTCCATGACTGTGATCCAGACGCATACAATTGATCTTTACAATGCTGAAACAGTGCTTGACTCAACATCTGCGTATATATCTGTATATTTACTCTTCACCATTATTTGAAGATCTAATGTATTATGCTTTGCACTGTAAAAAAAAAAAAAAAAAAAAAAAAGAAGTTGTAAAGAAGATTATTGAAGTACATTTCAAAAGAAAATACTATTTCAGCTTTTCTACTTCAAAATTTCAATGTGTTACTCGCTATTAGTACTAGCAATTTGTTGGTAAAAAATGTTTCTATACCAATTTTCAATGTACTTGTATTATAGTACGGAGCCATGGCCACAGTTTTGCAATTTGTCCCCTCAGATTATAAACCATATTCATAAATGACAAACAAATCACACCCATGGATTAATAAACCATACAAATTTCCAATCTGTGCCCTCATATTTGTAAACACAAATTCATAATTCGTGCCCACGCTTTTTGTTTATCCACACAAGAACTGAACAAGCTCCTAGTTCTGTCATCAAATCTTTTGATATAATGATTTATTACACTGTAAACATTTTGTAACATTGTAAATAAAACAAAGATTATAGTATGTTTTACAGTGGGTACGGAAAGTATTCAGACCGCCTTAAATTTTTCAGTCTTTGTTATATTGCAATCATTTTCTAAAATCATTTAAGTTCATTTTTTTCCTCAATGTACACACATCACCCCATATTGACAGAAAAACACAGAATTGTTGACATTTTTGCAGATTTATTAAAAAAGAAAAACTGAAATATCACATGGTCCTAAGTATTCAGACCCTTTGCTCAGTATTTAGTAGAAGCACCCTTTTGATCTAATACAGCCATGAGTCTTTTTGGGAAAGATGCAACAAGTTTTTCACACCTGCATTTGGGGATCCTCTGCCATTCCTCCTTGCAGATCTTCTCCCATTCTGTCAGGTTGGATGGTAAACGTTGGTGGACAGCCATTTTTAGTTCTCTCCAGAGATGCTCAATTGGGTTTAAGTCAGGGCTCTGGCTGGGCCATTCAAGAACAGTCATGGAGTTGTTGTGAAGCCACTCCTTCGTTATTTTAGATGTGTGCTTAGGGTCATTGTCTTGTTGGGAGGTAAACCTTTGGCCCAGTCTGAGGTCCTGAGCACTCTGGAGAAGGTTTTCATCCAGGATATCCCTGTACTTGGCTGCATTCATATTTCCCTCGATTGCAACCAGTCGTCCTGTCCCTGCAGCTGAAAAACACCCCCACAGCATGATGCTGCCACCACCATGCTTCACTGTTGGGACTGTATTGGACAGGTCATGAGCAGTGCCTGGTTTTCTCCACACATACCGCTTAGAATTAAGGCCAAAAAGTTCTATCTTGGTCTCATCAGACCAGAGAATCTTATTTCTCACCATCTTGGCAAACTCCATGCAGGCTTTCATGTGTCTTGCACTGAGGAGAGACTTCCGTCGGGTCACTCTGCCATAAAGTCCCGACTGGTGGAGGGCTGCAGTGATGGTTGACTTTCTACAACTTTCTCCCATCTCCCGACTGCATCTCCGGAGCTCAGCCACAGTGATCTTTGGTTTCTTCTTTACCTCTCTGACCAAGGCTCTTCTCCCCCGATAGCTCAGTTTGGCCGGACGGCCAGCTCTAGGAAGGGTTCTGGTCATCCCAAACGTCTTCCATTTAACGATTATGGAGGCCACTGTGCTCTTAGGAACCTTAAGTGCAGCAGAAATGTTTTTGTAACCTTGGCCAGATCTGTGCCTTGCCACAATTCAGTCTCTGAGCTCTTCAGGCAGTTCCTTTGACCTCATGATTCTCATTTGCTCTGACATGCACTGTGAGCTGTAAGGTCTTATATAGACAGGTGTGTGGCTTTCCTAATCAAGTCCAATCAGTATAATCAGACACAGCTGGGCTCAAATGAAGGTGTAGAACCATCTCAAGGATGATCAGAAGAAATGGACAGCACCTGAGTTAAATATATCAGTGTCACAGCAAAGGGTCTGAATACTTAGGACCATGTGATATTTCAGTTTTTCTTTTTTAATAAATCTGCAAAAATGTCAACAATTCTGTGTTTTTCTGTCAATATGGGGTGCTGTGTGTACATTAATGAGGGAAAAAAAATGAACTTAAATGATTTTAGCAAATGGCTGCAATATAACAAAGAGTGAAAAAATTAAGGGGGTCTGAATACTTTCCGTACCCACTGTACATAAAATACTATTTCAGTCTTTCTGCGGTCCCTAAGGGCGGATAAAATGTTTGAAGTGGCCAGAGCCACTTTTACTAAAATGGCTATAACTCATGAACAGAATGAGATATTTTAGCCAAAGAGCTCATTCTGTGGATGCGGCGACTGGCCACTTGGTGGCACTATAACAGGAAAAAATTTGAAAATGGCTATAACTACTTTACAATTAGTCCAATCAACTTGAAAATTGGCATGTAGTGTCTTCGTCCGAGTTGCCATGACAGTCTATGAGGACATTGATGCATCTCGAAAAACATGGCCGCCATCGGCCAATGAAATTTGAGCAGCTATCAGACAAGGTTAACGGAGGCCAATCGGAACAAAACTCACTGGGCCTGTTTGACTCACAGCCCTAGAGGCCTGTGAGAAATTTGAAAGAAATCAGCCTTCGTGTTTTTCATGTGTGTAAAGAATAGTGTATCGAGTGATTTTTCGCACATGCCCACAACATTTGCCCCACATGGTAGGACACCTCATTCTGAACAACTTTGCCTCTAGGGCCGCGGCTGTCAATCGAATCGTTCGTTAAATATTATTTCAAAAACAACTTTGGCAAACTAGTCCTAGGTTTTTGGATCAACCTCGATAACTGTTAAAAAGCTTTAAAACTACATATTTTCTAAGGCTAATTGCCCGTATTTGCTGTAAATGGTCTTTTCCATCTATGGAATGTGTTTTACATTAAAATAATATTTCAGTGTTTTTACATATGAATTTCACTTTTAATTCAATGTGTTACTTGCGGTTCCTTTGTAATTATTTGTAAAATTTACTAGGAATTTCAAAGTGAAAATTGTATGAGTTTAAAAGTAAATCAGTTTGGTTACACTTTATTTGAATGCTCCACTTTTGACATTCTACTATAAGTAACTTGACAACTAACTAGAGGATTAGGTTAGGGTTTTGATTAGTAGAATAAGTTGACATGTACTTGCAAAGTTACTTATAGTCAGTAGAATGTCTGTTGAGGAGCATCGAAATAAAATGTTAGCAGATATTAAGCTGCTAATACTCTAATGAGATTTAGTTGACATGTAGTTGCAAAGTAGAATGTCTAAAGTGGACTTTCAATGTGTTAACATGAATTTTTTTTCAGTTTATTCAGATGTTTACCAGTGGAACATCCTAACAATGTTTACTGAAAGTTAACATTGTGAAAATATGTATTTATTGCATAAAAGAAGAACAAACAAAAAAAAAAAAAAAAATCACACTATCACAACCTACTGAAGGAAAATAAATAAATAAAATGGCTAAATAAAATAAAGTGCTGTGCCTGGCGGGGTTTTTACAGCCCCGCAGTCCGTCTCCTCCGCTCCTTCCCTCGTCTGCTAGCTATCTTTTGTTTCCTGAAGCTGAATTCTGGATGAATATTACTCCTACAGATATTGTACGACAACATCCAATGCCACAGACCTCACAGGAATAAAAGAACAAAGAAATCTAACAGATAAGAAAAAAATACATGGACAATTGCATAACTAGAAATAGTAACACACTGACTACTAAAGCTACAATTTATAGGTTTTGAAAAACTAAAAACAAAAACAAAAAAACATTTACATTATTTGAAACATGCAGAGCAATAAAGCTTATACTATATGAAATACACTACAGCTTAAGCTCATGTTATTGGTCCTGTCCTTTATAATTAAGACTCATAAGACTAGTGCTAGTACGTACCCATGAAGAGAAATAACATGCAGTGTAGGTGGAAATAACAAGATATGTTACTTGATATGCTGAAGTTAATACAGTCTGTAAATATTTCTGGCCTGAAGTGTTACACTCTGCCATACTATTATGACATTATTTCTGTGTAAATCGGTAAGTTATCCCATTGATATTCTGACAAGAAGCTAGTCATCTCACTGATTCTCAGGTGTGAAAAACAAAACGGCCAATGTGTCTTCATTCTGCCAAGGCTCTCCTCTGGCTTGATGGGTAATCAAACACAGGCATGTCTGATTCCAGCATCTTTCATTTAAAAAAAAAAAAAAAAAAAAAAAAGCTAGAAACAACTCGATTTGCCCACCTACAACTGTATCATACATCCGTCCCATTCCTCAGTACATCTAGATTCACCGCTGTGCAATTCCCTTCACTATTGATTTTACTGCTCTTATTCTTCACCTAGTTTTAAAACCCACACAGAAAAGCATGTTCTAACAAATCGTCTCGCTATTGGCCCTCCGCAAGGCCGAGGCTACATCTCAAGGAAATAAATAACTTGTATTTCAACCTCATTCTCATCTGTTTGGAGAGGACAGGAAACATTATTCTTGGATATTGGATCAGTGTGTCAGATAGACGCATCCCTGCTTTGATTTGAATGCCCGATGTGGCACCCCGATCCTCGTCTTGGCTTAGACATAGCAAACCAATGCCAGCCAGGATAGTGGATTTCAGCTTTGAGACGGCTCTAAAAATATTTGCAACTAAATGCCAGAGCATTTCTGCAACACAGTGATGTGCCAGTCAGAAGATTAACGTGAATTCATCAACACGGGATGTGTTATTATGAAGGACCTACAGTACTGAATGATTTGGCTTTTTTTCTCTCTATTGTGTTTGGTGTCTTACTTGTATTGGGTGACTGGTGGATTAGCTTTGGCTGAGCAATGAAACTTCACCAGGTTTCCCTCCAGGACTGGTTGAGGCTCCACAGAGAGATTCACCAATGGCAAGTCTGCAGGAAGACAAAAGTAATAAAAGAAACTAACATTACTTTTTCAGCACAAATGTTCAGTAATTTTAACCAGTAGGTAGAAGATTTGCTTCAGCTATTATCTGAGGAATTGATCAGGTAGGAGTGTTGGAAATAATTGTGAGTGTATTAACTCTGCATCATCAAAAGATGTGGAAATCAAGGAACAAAGCACTGACTAAACAAGCCCTGTGTGTCGACTAATGAGAGGTATACCTTCTAATCTTTGCAAATAAGGACTAATTAGAACAATGGTTTAATCACAAAGCATTCCATCACAATTAAAACAACACAAAAACACAGTGTAAAGGCATTTAAAATGGGATATTAATAACAAAAACACAGATTATGCAACCAATACCTTAATACATTTGTTTCTCTATTTTAAGGGCTCATTTGCACAACACCATTTTCAACTAAAAACAGAAAACCTTTTGACCATTATTTTGCATGATAACAGCACAGGGATTTGTGCAAACAGGGATTGTTTACAACTTGGAGACAAAATCAGTCCTTAAAACAATTCAACAAAACCAGAGTAATTCAAACTGACAAGAGAAGTTTTGGATTTCTGTGACTTGTATAACTCTGCAGCTATAAATTCTATTCTAAGATAGTGATAGTGATAAATATACTTCATCAATTACTCACTCTCATGTTGTTCCAAACCCGTAAGACTTTTGTTCATCTTCAAAACACAAATGAAGATATTTTAATGAAATGTGAGAAATTTTCTGTGCCTCCATAGACAGCTATGCAACTACCACTTTGTCATTTCAAAAAGTTCATAAAAGTTCATATGAATTGAACGGTTTAGTGCAAATTTTCCGAAGAGACATGATCGCTTTATATGATGAACAGATTGAATTTAGGCTTTTATAAAAACATAAAAAGAAGGCCGTAGGCCCTTGACGCGAGAGAACAAACCTCACAGGTTCTTGCAGAAGCTCAAACGTGCCACGTAACACACGATAACGAACCTCATTGGTTGTTGTGGAAGCTCAAACATGCTGCGTAACACACGAGAATGAACCTCATTGGTTCTCACATGTCAAGTGAACATGCTTGAGCTTCCGTTTACCACAACTGATGTTTGAGTTGATGAATGTTTATATGTGAATAAAAGCTTAAATAGATTTGTTTATCATATAAAGCGAACGTGTCTCTTCAGAAATGTTCGACTCTGTTCATATGGATACGTTTTACAATCTCAAGCATCAAAGTGGTAGTTGTGTAGACTGTCAATGGAGGGACAGAAAGCTCTTAGATTAAAATATCTTCCTTTGCGTTTTGAATATGAATGAAAGTCTTACAGGTTTGGAAAGACATGAGGGTGAGTAAATGATAGCATTTTCATTTTTGGGTGAACTAACCCAATTTTTTTTTAGCGTATTTAAATTCAAAATATTACTATTAGATGCAGTAGATGTCTCTCATATGCCTCTCATGCCAGATCTAATTTTGCACTGCCCATGTGATGCACTGAAAAGAACAACAGTATACAACAAAAACAGCTTTACGGATCTCCAGGGATGCTAAAAAAAGGAAAAGAGACCTAATTGTTGTGCTTTTACCAAGACCGGACAGTGGCGAGCGCAGAAGCTAAGCAGCACACATCAGCGATTCAGAACCCGCAGGGAGCACAAGTGGGAGAGATAAAGATAGAGGAGTAGAGAGAGAAAGAGAAACCGGATCTTCTGCCAGTCATGCATTTGATCTATTCTACACACATGTGTTCTGTGTCCTATTACACTCAAGTAATACTAATTTAGTCTGCGCTGGCACGGCCGTATTCCAACAACACAGATCAGTGGAGCAAACGAAAACAGGACTGACTCAGCTGGAGTGTCATCGGGGCACTGCTGTCGTGTGAGGGGTGCGTGTCTCCTCTGAAGTACAGTATGTGGCCCACAGGAGCACAGCTGGGCAGAGTGGCATCCTGGCGTTTGGTGCAGGTGCTGCCCTTTTTCCCCATCTGCCTTTTCCGACCACACACACCTGTGCCAGGTTGTTCACAGGCTGCTCAACACCAACCGGCATTCCTGAGCCCGCGGGACGCACCAGCGCAAGCATGGACAAACTGATTAGTGCTGTGTGCTGCCCGGTTACCAGCAGGATACGTGTAAAGCATTTACTCTGGCTAATTGGCCATGCAGGTAGGTGGATATCAGAGGTAGGGGTGTTCAGGCTTGTTTATGGGTCGATACATATTATAGTTCTGCCTTTAAATATTGTATATTCACACTCCAAGTTGAGATAAACAGCCAATATAGACCATTAGCCCAACTGTAGGATGAATAATATTAAAGGGTTGACCAAACAATTTTATTTCTGTCATTAAGTACTCACCCTCATGTCGTTCCACATCCGTAAGACCTTTGTTCATCGTCGGAACACAAATTAAGATATTTTTGATGAAATCTGAGAGTTTATTATTATTATTATTATTATTTATCCCCCGTAGAAAACAATGTAATTCCCACATTCAAGGTCTAGAAAAGTAGTAAAGACATCGTAAAAATAGTCACCGAGACTACAAGGGATTAACCTTAATGATGAGAATACTTTTGTGCACAAAAACAAAACAAAAATAACAACTTTGGGTGAACTAACCGTTTAACCCTGTAAAGCCTAATGCATTATATTTGAAATTTCTATAACCTCTGAATTATGATTGAATGAATTATAATAAAAACCTGTTGTACACAATGCCTTCTGTCATTTTCATAATAAATCATGTTGAAATGTTCAGGTAAGTATCAAATAATATACATCAGGCTTTTTAGGGATGTTTATTTGTTCATTTCTCAATCATCATTGTATTGCTTTGCATTATATGATTTAACCTCCACAATTAAAACAGCAGAGCTTAGATAATAAAACTACTCATTTAAAATATCATCTTACTAAGATATATTTTTGGCAGATATAGAGTGACAATTGATATTTATATGCATTTTATGTAAATAGTCTGCTATACTGTTACAAACTTCTGATTGATTTATATTACAAGTGATCATAATTTCATCTTACTTTTTGGTGATATAAATATCAGCAACTGCATCAAATTACTTTTTTTTTTTAATAATAGTGTTACTAGTATCTCATTTCACAGATAGTTTGTTTCTGTATTGTTTCTTTATAAAATTGTCAATACAGTGTAAAATATTTGCTCTGGCTTGTTTTAAATAATTCTTTTCTGTCATTATGCTTGTTGTTGTCATCTGTTGACAAGTAGAAAGTGGCGGATGATCAGTGTTGTATTTGTCCCGCCCCTCCTCCACTGTGATTGGACGACTGAGTACAAAGTGACAGTGATGAGCGCATATTTCTACTCAAACTTGAACATTTTTTAACTCGAGGTGACCTGTAAAAAATGCTGATCACTCAGCGCTTGAGCGTGAAAAAGACGCTCAGCACCTCGTTATGCTCCTGGCGATTAAAAAAATGTGGCGGTCCCCTTAAAAACAATAGACCCTTCGCCGGGAGTTCGATTGACAAGCGATCTAACCAATCATAATGCCGAATCCTCTGTTTTGTCTGACAAAGCAGTCAGGAGTTAGAAGATTAACCTTGGTGGACTTGAACTTGAAAAATGGTTTGTACTGTCATCTTTCCGCGTTTGAAACAACATTCCTTCTGATGTTCATTCATGTTTATTTGATGCTATAAATGAACAAGTAGGAAGAGATGATCGGTTCACGAGCCGCTTAAGCTGAGGCACTTCAGCATTCTGTCACAACACATTAATTTCACATTTAATATCATAAGTAACCTGCTCTGTCTTGTCTGTCGACATGTTGTCAGTGTCCTCTTTGCTCCGCAATGTATTTTTCACTCTGTGTGTCATAACAGCACAATGGCTTGTCGGACAAAGCAACAGTAACTAAGCAGGGCGGGTCTTTGCGAAGGGTCAGCACAGCCTAAGAATATATAAATGCAATAAGCCACCAATGAGTCTGTGTGTTACAGTTATTTTACCATGATTAAGCTGGTTTCAGGAACCAAAATCCCTTAACCCAATACCCTTTTGCTTTATTTTCAATATTTTTCATGTTCACATTCATTTTGCGCCTTAGCTGTTTTGAAGCATATCATCATGATTGCCTTTGATGTCAATTCAATGTTTTGAGAGTAGCCCTTGAGGGAAACGAAAGCCATCAAAAGTGTCCTCAACTTACGACAAAACTGAAACGTGACATTAACTTTCTGTCTTAAATAATGAATTTAATGTATAACGTCCATTTCAGATGGACATTTAGTCCTGGAGGAATGACTAGCTCCTCTCAAAGGCCCTGGCTGGAGAGGCAGGCTGGCAGAAGCTCGCGAAGACCCTCGTGACCCGCAAATCTATCGACAGACAGTGTCTTAATAAAGTAGTCTGTTTGTCACTTTGATGTATAAATGCATGAGTCTCTCTGGCCTGAGACACACGCGACAAGCCATCAATATGCAGCTCCGCTAATTCCTCAGCTTCATCAACAGGGAGATCACGAAGGAAACAATGACAGCCCTCGAAACAATGGGATTGGAGGAGAGGAGTGATCTAAAAAAACTAAATAAATAAATAATTATATAAAATAAAAGGGTTGGGGGGGAACAGTGGTGAGATGACAGCTTTTGATCGGAAGTTCAAAGCAAAGAGCAGATGGTGGTTTTGAACAATTGGCCAACTTCCCCAGAGTTGTGAGGAAGGTGCCAAAGAAAATGGCTTCTCTGTCTTTCTTAAAGCTTGATTTCCATTCTCCCTGGGTCACTGTGGCCAGCTGTTCTCAGTGAGACAGAGAGGGCTGATGGCCTTGTATCAGCAGGAGGAGGGCGATTTAATCTCTTTATAACTCAACTGAATCTGTGCCACAGTGTGTGTTTCACTGACACTGAGATCTCACATCAACTTTTGCACTCTCTGCAAGCACAGTTCACGTGTCTATATCGGAGATTGACGCGAGTATACTTTCAAATGCTCTTTGCGCATTTACTGTCAGTACTGTATATAACATATATACAGTAATCAATGCGCTTTACTACTAAAAGCTTGCGGTAACAATGGAGCTTACCTTACTTCTCACTTAAGAATACACTGGTGTAGTGATCTTAAACAAAGAGGTTCATTTTTGTGCAATGAATTTAAACATTGTGCAGCTTTTGCCCTGTGGAGTTGTCTGTCAGTTTCACTACATGAATAATTTATTACTAAAGCATGTATTCATGCACACAAAATGTGTTATTCTTTTCGTTAATCTAATTATAGCCTATCTGTGCATCTAATTTTATCCAAGGCATAAAGTTCACATAATCACAATAACAACATGAAAAACATAGAAATCTTAAATTAAACTGAAGTAAATGCAGTGAAGAGGCTATGCTATACATTTCCCCCCTCCAGAAAATACCGTAAATGCACCAAAAAACAGTCCTATCTTTTTCCAGAATATTTTCCTGATCATTTTTACATTGTGGCTTCTTTGCATATGAAATGAGATACATGGATTTGCAGGAGCCGGGGTTTTGCTATCGAGTGATGTGACCTTCTAAGACCAATGCCATATGAGGTTTGGGTTTTTCTTCAGCTTTAGGCTCTTGGAGAAATTAGATTTTTTTCAGTAAATTTCATATTTACATGCTAATTCGCTTAACCTCGGGTCAAATTATCCTGGAAGGGCTTATGTTTAGCAAAATTTCTGAAGTCAATCTAATTCCTGTATTTAAATGATTACCGGAAAATAAAGGCAGGGAAATGCATTGAACTGGGCAAGTTTAAGCAGTGAAGTAACGCTGCGGATAATGTTTGGACTCATCTCATTTAGGCCTCATTTTGACTGAAAGCGAGCGGCTGTCTCAGAGGCCTGCGCTGATCAGAATGAGAATTATCTGAGCGGAGGAAAAATCCAGAAAGCCTTTAATTACTTTTGTTGCTGATGACATTATCACATTGAACCAAGTGGTCAATTAGTGGACTCTGAATGAGGGCTGACAATAGCTAGAGTGGGCATATTAGAGTATGGATGTGATGAAATGCACACACATCCATCATGGGTTTGATTTTTTTCTTCTTTTTATCCAGTGGAGTTGTCAATCTTAAGGCTGTGACACATCAGGCTGACGTCAAAGAACTAGCTGTGACGAAAGCTGTCTCCTCGCGTCGGCTGCTTTTGAGCCAAAAAGCATGAGCACTGTCTATACCAGCAGGTAGTCTATATTCATCATTCATCAAAAAGGGAAACTGGCACAAATCCGTAAATAAAGCAGCACTTGCTACCATTTTAAATTTCAGTCATGTTGAACTTTATTCATTCGCTTTCTTTCTTCAGCCGGCTCATGTTGTTATGAAAACATTTATGCATCAGAATGCTCAGGTAAGATGACTCAAAGTTAGTACAGCCTTCTGACTATACCATCTTGACATCTTTGTACGCTTTCGTCACTTTCACGTTTATTCTCGTACACTGACTCGCTCGCTAAACTGAACAGCCAATCAGGGTTGCGTTTTCCGAAAGCATTGTTAGCCAACTATGGTCGCAAATTCCATCGTTATCAGCATAGCTCAACAAGTCAAATCCATAGTTATTCCATGCGGACCGTTCTTCAACAAATACCGTGATGCCAAAGCCCCTCATGGAAGAAAAACGCTGTTGTGTTTATAACTGTGACAACGAGCACTTTCCAGGATCAACAAAACGCTGGATTTTCAACAGTATGTAAAGTTCGCAGCTCCATTGTTGCGTTAAACTTGCACAAAGTTAATTTATTAAATTCACGGCGGTCTGTTATTGTATGGACATCTACTTTACATTTCCACACCCCTAAACATGATGCAGAGCAAAACGTACTGTGATTGGTTGCGTAACATGTCAGTCAAATGTCCTCTTGGGCGGCTCTTGGCCAATGAAAGCAGCGATAGAGTCCAGACCTTCTGCCATCAGTCAAGACACAGCGGATGCTTTCCAGATGAAGTGATCTTTAACAGACATCTTGCAGATGTACATGTGCTATCTATAGCCAACATGGTGAACGACAAATTTGCTACAATAGTTGATTTCCATGAGGTTGGCTGACGGCGGACAGTCAGCTTGTTGTGTCATGGCCCTTAGTGTCTTTCATTTGTCTAAACTAATATAGCAAAGTGTTTGTGCAATATTCTAATCTTTTTCTTCTTCCCTCCTTCCTTCAAAGTTCCAACGTAACCTTTTGTCACTCACTTAAAAAGGCAGAAGGGAAGAATATCTGTCGTTCACCTGGGGTCACCCATTGATTCTCTGTCTCTCTGCCTGTGTAGGGAACATGGCAACATGTTCACTGCACTGCACTCATAACATCGATCCTTCTATACACACACACACACACATAGACAAAAAAGTAAAATAAAGCATATTGATTTTTCTTTTTCATTCTCATTAATCTGGGCACTGCGCTGCTGTCCTCGCCTACACAGTGCTTATTGTGATTTTCAGAGAGTATGGCAAATATGTTCTTTATCTATAATTGTTTATTTTTTTCCTAGAAAAAGCCTTAAGAGCTAGTAGAGGGGATCTGATGCATTCCATTGAATCAAATAATTTGATTCAGTTCACCGAAAAGATTCATTAACTGACTCACTTGATGGCTCTTTCTGTCAGTGGTGAGTGGCGATGAGTGACGGGTGCCTTTTTGAGCATTAAGTGATTCTTTTAATTCCTGCATCCAGTCATGCCTACTATACAGTAAGCAAAAAACAGTATGTGAAAATCTGACCTCATTATAAAATGCACTTTAAAAGTGTACTCTTTTTAAGTTAAAGTGCACATTTAATACATTTGAGTGCATTTCTTTTCAAAGGGGCTTTGCTTGGGGAACTTGTTTTAAAAAAAAAAAAAAAAAAAAAACCTGTTTTGAGTGCACAAAAGTTACTTTGCCCTTAAACATACTCTATAATTGAGCAGCTGAGGGAATGTTAGTGAGATCACACTTTTCCATGTAATTACGCATCGGCTTCATTTATTCATATTAAACGCTTAGTTAATTTCCACTGGAATGATCTCGGTGAGTTAGCGGTTGCGCATGTTGCAGTAGTGTACGAGGTACACAATTCTCTCTACCCTGAATCATCTGTACTGTGCATCAGCAGACAGCTGTCCTTCATCAATATTAACTGATTTGCATGACTACACAGCCCCCCCTGTGGCCTGGAGGATGCCCCTGTGGAAACACTCGTACCCTTCTGCATCGGGTTTGCATCCTTAGCTTAGTCCCACCTGCTGATACCATCATAACTTATTCATTAAACACCTGCTAGTGTTTGATCCTCAGAGGGGGAGCTTGCCGTCATTGCTTACTATTCACCATCTTTATTTGTTCCCTTCTTCTGACTTAATGTCTCATAGTTTGCGGAGCTCCAGCTCAGGAGGGTGATGTAAATGTATCCCACTCAGACGGGTATTCATTTAGTCATTCAAAAGCGGACTGGGCCTCTGACTGCATGTAATTCTGAAAACCTCATTATCCTCTTTGCACGGCTCCCATTTCACATTCACCTGCCGCTCTCTCAGGGATGCTCTTTTCAACCGCGTAGAATTTTGCAACAAGATGGTTCGCCTCTGTGATACATTTGAAATATTTCCATCTTTCCATGGAGAGGTGGTGAGAGTGGTGTAATGAAATTAGAGAGTGCAGAGACTTGGCAAATTTGTCAGCGTTGTGGCTGAGTTCAATTACAGTAGGTCTGATTTCTCGTGTGGCTTAATTAAAACACAGACGGTGGAATGGGGAGCAGATCTGGAGAGACAGGGATAGGTGCGGGTTGGATGAATGGGCATGCCGAAAGGTAGGGCTGCGCTGAAAGGTTTCTCATTGGTGAAAGGAGCTTCATGTTGACAACTGGGTTGGCCAATCAGCATTAACCATACATATACGTCCGCTGCTTTGCATAAGAAACGCATCCAAGCAGGGCCTGAAATCAACACTCGGCAAGTGCCAAATGTGACTTGGTGAGTATATGAAACAATGTCAATCGCCAGTTTGCCGGCAGAGTTCGGTAGATTACTTACAAATTGTAATCAGACAAAAATTGTAGTTAGTAACGTAACCCATTACATTACACATTTAAGGTAATGTAATCTGACTACTTTTTGATTACTTTTAGATTACTTTTGACTAAACTCATTTATCACATTGATTTCAATAGGATATTCTTGTACCATATTGATATAAAAATACAAAGAAAAAGAAAATATATCCCATACTTTGTTAACAACTTGAAGTGTATTAAATATTACTTTAAGTCAGGGTTTCCCAGACTGGGGTTCGTGAAGGAACTGCAGGGGGTTCTTGAGTTTAATGAAAAACTATTATGTAATTAAATCATAATAATTTAATATTTGAAATAAATGATTTTAAAATAAAAAGCAATAAAAATAAAGCACTTACTACAAAAGATAAAATATATATATATATATATATATATATATATATATATATATATATATATATATATATATATATATATATATATATATATATATATATATATATATATATATATATATTATTCGTTTACCTCCATGTCATGTGACCATTAACTGAGAACTTAAATTTATTATTATTATTATTATTATTATTATTGTTATTTTGGCCTAACTTATTGACTTAAAATCTCAGGAGGTTCAGCTGACAAAAAAAGTTGGGGAATCCCTGCATTGCATTTTAATATAAAATTTAGTGAATTTGTACATTTTAATGTGTTTGAAAGACAAAAGCCTTTCAAAGACACTAATACATGGTTAAATGACTCACTGAGTGATAATTCAAATAATAATTAATTAATCAGGATTAATAAATCAAAGTCAGTTTTTGCTTTTCTGAAAGAAACAGGATATTCAAAGGGGAAAATCAGGAGCTGATTAGATATGCAAAACACTTTTTAAAAGTGAATGATTTCTGTAAATCCAGTGATCAATTGTTGTGTGGGTCTCAGTTTTCACTGATATTCACATGATTAGTGGCTGGTCTGTCTGTGCAATTCCACAAACCCGTAAGACCTTCTGAATGTATATAAGCAGCAGACATTTTTAGAAAGAAAATGTTCAAAGATAAAAAAAGAAGTATTTTAAAATGTAATCTAATTACAAGTACTTAATAATCCAGATTACATGTAAACCGTTACTACCCAGCTCTGTTGCCGGTAACATTTTTATGAATTCTAACAATGTTCAACATCAAAATTCAACATCTAAAATTTTGGTGTCATGGCTGGTCAACAAAAACATTTATGGCCGGTAAATTGGCAAAACGTTAGTTTTAGGCCCTAAAACATCCAAGCATAGATCTAAGCTGATGCAACAATCACAATGTTAATCATCTTTAATGCCTGCTTTGCTCCACAGCGCCTCACCCTGAACACAGCTCTCTTTTGTGCTACATAGTACCCCGTATGTCACACATACTGTTGCACAATGGAGCTGTCACCAGGGTTAACATTCAACATTATTGATGAGGATTTGCGCAATGCAAGTAGAACTGTATTTTCCTCTGAAACTTCCAGAGAGGAGATTTTAATGGCCAGCCAGAAGGAACTAGAACGTGTGGGTGAGATGTGAACAATTTAAAGTCCATTTTTGCTTTTGGGGAAAAGACATTTTATCCACTGAGAGTAAATTGGTTAGAGATTAAATTTATCAAGTGATTTGTGACTTTTTGTGCTTTCTAAATTTCAGAAAATGTTTATTATTCACTTTATGATTCACAAATTGGTATAATTTTCAGAATGCAAATGATGGCTCATCTAAGCACCACTCTCAGAAAGAGCAAATCTAAATTAATTGTGAGAATCCAGCAGACAATCCTCACATTAATGCTGAAAATCTTAGTGCCCTTAGAGGTTTTAAGAAAGCATGATCCAAACAGAACAAATACTGACCTATTGTAGGTACATTAAAAAGAGGAAAAATATGACTCTAGCATCACTTACGTTGAATGTCAATAGTGACACTGGTCTCTTTCCCGTTGGGCACGGCCTTGTTGGATGCCCGACAGATGATCTTCTGCCCAGATTCGATGTTGGAGGCTGAAATGTAGAGGGTGCTTACGGTGCTCTCCCTTCGCCCATCTCGAAGAAGAGTCTACAGGAAGAGAATAAAGTAACTCAATTTAGATGGGAATGATCAACAATCCTAAACACAACCTTAAAGGATTCCCATAATGGAATCATTTTATGGATTTAGTTAGGGCCCGAGCACCGATGGTGTGAGGACCCTATTGGAATTGCTCAGCCAATTATTCTTCTTCTCCAAAATGAATCACATTTTTGAGGGCCTAAACATTCTCAAAAACTCATGAAACTTTGCACACGTGTCAGAAGTGGTGAAAATTTACATCTGATATTGGTTTCAGAATTAGGTGTGGCAAAATGGCTCGATAGCGCCACCTACAAAAATTCAATTAAGCGCCCTTCATGCTACGTTTCAAGTACAGTTATAATATTTGGTAGACAGATGTAACAGCCCAATACCTACAAAAAAGCCCCTTGGTGCAAAGTTTGTAAACCCAACAGGAAGTGAGATATTTAGAATTTTCTCTACAAAATTTTGGCAGTTTTTGCCATTTCCACATGTTGTACTTTAACGAACTCCTCCTAGAGCTTTAATCAGATCAACATCATATTTGGTCAGTCTAATCTAAAGGCCTTTGAGACGTTAAATTGCGAAGATCTAGAGTTTTTGATGAAGGGCGTGTCCATGGCGGCCTGGCAAAGTTTGATGTTTCGCCATGAAACAGGAAGTTGTTGTAACTCGGGCATACAATGTCAGATCTGCCCCAAACTTCACATGTTTTATTAGAGTCCTGACCTGAAGACATCTATATGACAATATTCAGTTATAGTCATAGCGCCACCTGGGGGCATTAGGAAATGACATGTTTTACACTGTGATTAACTCCTCATAGAGATTAAACCAGATCAACATCATAATATGGCCAGTCTAATCTTAAGGCCTTTGAGATGTTAAATTGCAAAGATCTTGAGTTTTCGTTGAAGGGCATGTCCGTGGTGACCGACAAAGTCTGATGTTTCGCCATGTAAGGTGAATCACTTTTTTGAGGGCCGAAACATACTCGAAAACTCGTGAAACTTTGCAGATGCGTCAGAAGTAGTGAACATTTACGTCTGATATGGGTTTCAGAATTAAGTGTGGCAAAATGGCTCGATAGCGCCACCTAAAAAATTTCAACGAAGTGCCTCTGACACGACGTTTCACGTACAGGTATGAAGTTTGGCACACACATCTAACAGCCCAATACCTACAAATAAGTCTCTTGGAGTGAAATCTGAAAACCAACAGGAAGTGAGATATTTTGAATTTTCTTTGCAAAATTTGTGCAGTTTTTGCCATTTCCACATGTTGTACTTTAACGAACTCCTCCTAGAGCTTTAATCAGATCAACATCATATTTGGTCAGTCTAATCTAAAGGCCTTTGTGACGTTAAATTGCGAAGATCTAGAGTTTTCGCTGAAGGGCGTGTCCATGGCGGCCTGGCAAAGTTTGATGTTTCGCCATGAAACAGGAAGTTGTTGTAACTCGGGCATACAATGTCTGATCTGCCCCAAACTTCACATGTTTTATTAGAGTCCTGACCTGAAGACATCTATATGACAATATTCAGTTATAGTCATAGCGCCACCTGGGGGCATTAGGAAATGACATGTTTTACACTGTGATTAACTCCTCATAGAGATTAAACCAGATCAACATCATAATATGGCCAGTCTAATCTTAAGGCCTTTGAGATGTTAAATTGCAAAGATCTTGAGTTTTCGTTGAAGGGCGTGTCCGTGGTGACCGACAAAGTCTGATGTTTCGCCATGTAAGGTGAATCACTTTTTTGAGGGCCGAAACATACTCGAAAACTCGTGAAACTTTGCAGATGCGTCAGAAGTAGTGAACATTTACGTCTGATATGGGTTTCAGAATTAAGTGTGGCAAAATGGCTCGATAGCGCCACCTAAAAAATTTCAACGAAGTGCCTCTGACACGACGTTTCACGTACAGGTATGAAGTTTGGCACACACATCTAACAGCCCAATACCTACAAATAAGTCTCTTGGAGTGAAATCTGAAAACCAACAGGAAGTGAGATATTTTGAATTTTCTTTGCAAAATTTGTGCAGTTTTTGCCATTTCCACATGTTGTACTTTAACGAACTCCTCCTAGAGCTTTAATCAGATCAACATCATATTTTGTCAGTCTAATCTAAAGGCCTTTGTGACGTTAAATTGCGAAGATCTAGAGTTTTCGCTGAAGGGCGTGTCCATGGCGGCCTGGCAAAGTTTGATGTTTCGCCATGAAACAGGAAGTTGTTGTAACTCGGGCATACAATGTCTGATCTGCCCCAAACTTCACATGTTTTATTAGAGTCCTGACCTGAAGACATCTATATGACAATATTCAGTTATAGTCATAGCGCCACCTGGGGGCAACAGGAAATGACATGTTTTACACTGTGATTAACTCCTCATGGAGATTTAACCAGATCAACATCAAATGTTGCCAGTCTAATCTTAAGACCTTAGCGATGATAAATATCAAAGATCTTGAGTTTTCGTTGAAGGGCATGTCCGTGGCGGACTGACAAAGTCTGATGTTTCGCCATGAAAGAGGAAACTGTTGTAACTCAGGCATACTATGTCTGATCTGCCCCAAACTTCACATGAGTGATAAAAGTCCTGGCCTAAAGACATCTATATGAAAATATTCAGTTAGCTATAGCGCCACCTGCTGGCAGCAGGAAGTGTGGCACTTTTACATGATTTTGCCACAATTCTCCTGTATTTACTCACTTACATGCATGTTGCCCACTGTTCGCTGTATTCCTGAGGCCAACGGGTGGTGGTGAGCCCGGGTGCGAAGGCCCTTTCATCGCTGCTTGCAGCTTTAATTTGAATTTATAACTGTTTTCATTCATATTTTTCATATTAATTAAATTTAAAGAATTAAACCACTCATAAACACCTTTTTTTTTCTTCTTCTTCTTTTTTTTTTTTTTTTTTTTTTTTTTTTTTTTTTTTGAAATAACCCATAAAACATTAAAGGTAGCCAATATGCAATCATTGAAAACATTTCTCCTTATATACAACCTTTTTCCCATGATTTTTTTTTTTTTTTTTTTCCTGTTGCAGTCATGGGTGTTGAAAGTGAAAGACAGCACAAAACAACATCATTCAAAATCAATCCCAAGGCTGGGATTAAAAAAAGCACTTTTCCCCCCAGCTGCCCATAAGAAATGGAGACAAACAGTCAGTATTGTGCTCATGGTGTCTCTGCCCATGGACCAATTGTTTTTGGGAGAAAACAGCATGTTTGTGGGCTCCTTTGTGCAGTTTGAGAGTAAAGCTCTGGTGCATGGCATGTTGTACACCACAGAAGAAATCAATCTTCTTTTCCAGTGGTCATAGTCTGTGCTAGGCCTTGCCTTCCCAGCATAGAGCTCCATCTGGAAGCGCTCGACAGAATCCACACTCTCTGTCACACAGCAATGACTCACAGAGAGGCAGAGAGAAAGAGAGATGCTAACCAGCATGGCCAACACAACAGTCACCACCAGAATAAATTGGCCATTGCAGCAGGCATTTGTCCTGGCTTGTGTTACAGAATGAAGTAAGAGATGCACCATGATACTCACTATTTCTTCATTTTTCATCCATTGTCAAAGCTGTTGGTTGCAAGGTTTGGGTTTGGATGCAATGGATGGTCAAGCGACCCCATATACGGGCCAGAAAATTCATTAAAATGAATAAATAGAAAAACTAAAAAAAATTTTTTAAAGCTAAAATCTTTTGTTTTTGTTTTTTTTTTTTTTATTTGCCAACATTTATTAGAAACTGTACATGGCGCAACTAAATACAAGTAAATTCTAAAAAAATATATATAAACATTGGCCAAAAATATTTGAGAAAAAAAATCAACCAGTAAGCTAATCGAAAATAGATTTATATATAATAATGTTTTTACATTTCCATCCATCCATCCATCCATCCATCCATCCATCCATCCATCCATCCATCCATCCATCCCTCTCTCTCTATATATATATATATATAGAATCAGAAGTACATCTTTTAACACCAAAATCTAGCTATGCACATTGTTACATTCATGAAAGTGCAATTTCCAGCTTGTGAAAGTGCTCCGGCAAAATTTCCCCTCTACCAACCACTCACAGAAGCTTGTGGCCTTTTAATGCCAAAAGCACTGACTTGCGTGGGTGGCCAGTCAAGACCCCATCTGTGTCTCTATAAGACCCTGTATTAATGTCATCAGCTCTCCTAAGGAATCTAGAAGAATAATGTACTTTTGAGCCATAATAATCACTTGCTAATAATTAGTCACGTCATTGCACAGGCCAGTGATAGGGAACTTGCTAATAGTAGTAATTACTAACTCATTTTTTTTTTTCTCTTTTTTGCTATTGATTTGAAATATAGTAATAAAACCTCATACACACCATCCCACCAACAGAGAGAAAAAAAGAGATGGAAAGGGAAAGAATGTAAGACAGAAGAGAGGAGGAGCAAAAGAGGCATATATTTAAAACACACTGAGAATGTGTTATTACAGGTGCCACAAAGGTCTTGATGTCACCATGAATCATTTCAAGATTGTGTTACTGCCTCTACTAACCATCATATCCTGTCCTCACTCCACCCTCCATTTCACACGGCAGCCATTTTGAAACTGAAAGTGAGGCTCAGGTGGGAAAATCCCGGCTTTGTTCCACTCCAAATTTGTATGTCTTTTACTTGCTAACTTCCCTCTGTCTTGTGGACTCAGATGTGCATCATTGCTTACGTTGCACGAATTCCCAATACTGGCGGAACTCATGCATAAAGTTTAAATGAAACGCACTAAGCCCTTATTCACTTGGAATTCACTATGGAGCTGATTTATTATTTAAACCCGTTTTGTACTTATGAATTTGTTTTCTGCACCATTCTATATACTTATAAGTAGGGCTGGGTATCGTTCAAAAATGTTCGATACCGAGACGATACCGATACCTTGACTTCGATACCGATACCTAAACGATACCTTTTGAGATACCAATTTTATAAAATCTGTTTAAACAAGATTACATAACCTCAAAAAAATCTTTGGTTTTATATTTTAACTTTGTTGACTTTTTTCAGACTCAAAGACTCATCTCCTGAGCCACTGCGGGGAATAATAAAAAAGCACAAATTAACAAAATTTACCCAACACTAAATCACTCAGCAAATGTTCTTCTTCAAAAAATTAATTATTATTAACAAGATCAAAGCGGAAGTAAGAGTGACGCAAGTTTGTTGCGTCTTACCGTGAAATAAGAGTTCTGTGTCTTTATTAAAATCAACACATTAATGATTTATCTCTCATCCACCCGCAATTAATTTGAATGTTATTTTTTTATTACTTGGCCCGACCCGCAGATTATCCGCAGTATCAGGAGGACGCTGATACCCCTTTTTCAGCAGAATTGTTCGCGTTCTGGAGCCAGAGGCAGAGCCTGTGCTCGTGCAGGCGAACGAGCCTGTCACGAACCGGTCGCGTGTTTCCATAGACTTGAGGGACGAAAGCTGTAAAGCTGCTGTGTGTTGTACCTGTCCATAACTAGTCTAAAAAACATCGCGCGTTCCGCTGTTTCTGCAGGCAGTGCGACACTTTTGTTTTCTGTTAACAGTAACCGGCTGCTCACATAAACAGCCGTTTCTCACCCGTACATTCGGAGATAAACTGAAAACGAAACCGTTGATTCACTCGCCCTCTCGTACATAGGGTCTCTCTCGCGCGTATAGTTTTATATATTTAGATATAAATAATAATGTAGCGCAACGTTACTTGCTCCTCAACGAGACAGCGCAAGCATTTCTCCGCCCCTCTACTCGGCTCCATTCTGAGGTACCGAAATTTGGTACCGAATGACAAGACACTTTTCGATACTCGATAGTATCGAGGCAGTTCGATTGGTACCTAAAAAGTATCGAGTTCGGTACCCAGCCCTACTTATAAGTTGTTGGAGAAAATATATAAATCCTATAGGCTAGGTATGAGCTGTCTGGAGAAAAATAAAATTACACAAATTAAAAAATATCATTAGTATAAACATAAGGTAGCTACAAATATTATGCAATTGAATCTCAACATAATTAATATATTATAGACTATTATGTGATTAATTCTGAAAATAATTAATAAATCATACACTTAAGTTAAGCTCGATCTGCTGTGACATCACAATCAAGTTGAATTGTGGGATATAGAGCTGCTTGAAGTGTACATCAGAGTAGACTCGCTGCCTCGGGCAAAATCGAGGGGATGACTCTCATCCACTTCACGAAGTGGACCACACTTAAAAATGGCAGCAGGGATTCCCTCAAGGGGAAGTGCTTTGGGAAATTTGCAAGAGTGTGTGTCTAAAATTGGAGTGGAACACAGCCCCAATCAGTAAAAGTAAACAACAATGTTCACACAGCAGCCATTTTGAATTTGAAGTTGAAGCTCAGGTGGGAAAACTTGGATCACCAAAATGGGGCTTCTAGGAAGATTTACTGTGTTTTGTGTGAAAAATAAATGAATAAATAAATAAATAAAAAAAAAAATTAAGAAACATCACTCAGCACTGTTCTTCAAAGGATACAGCAATTTTATATGAAATACATCAGCATTATTGAAGGTAAGCTTGTTAGCAGGTTAATAGCTTAACATTGGCATGTATGCCTTGCCCATTGAAATACATTTGTTCAAGCTATAAGGCTATTGTGTATGTGTAAGTGTACTGGGCCGTACTTCCTGTTACAAACCTAACAATGTAAAAATTTGCGTAATGGCTGCCGGTTGCTCACAAACAACATCTATTTTGACCCGCCTTCAAACACTGAGACTGGAAGACTGAGGCTTTAAAAAGCTGAGACTGGAAGAGTTTGGTTTGTGTTGTTGACATGTTGACATGACATCTTTTCGGTGTAAAATCAAATCCACTTTGCATGCACTTCCAAAAGACAAGGACTCGCGCTGGAATTGATACGGTAAAACTGATGCCTTTGTTACTGTTCGAATCTGCACCTCATTTCAGAGGCTGCGTCCTCCGGAGCTCGCATTTGAAGGCTGCATACATCATTAAGGATGTCTTATTTAAGAAAAGTAACCATAATAAAATTGATAGTTATTCCTCATGAGGTGCAAAACACTGTATTTTTTTCTTACTTTGCAATCCAACGGTTGTTTTTCTTAAATGAGCCGGCCTCAATGATGTATACAGCCTTCAAATGCGACCTCCGGAGGATGCAGCCTTCGAAATGAGTAGCCTGAACAAGAAGTACAGACTATGTGCCAATATGTAATTCATGCAGTGATATTTATATTTTATAACAGACCTATAGGTTTGGATGTTTCGGTAATGGCATTTATTCATGCAAAATAAAAGGCTGATAACTTGCACTTTGTGATTAATGAGATTGAGTGAATATAGGTAATAGTTCTGGTGGTTGAAGGGCCCCCTCAAGAGGTAATAAAGCCCAGGGGCCCCTTGTAGTCTTAATGCGGCCCTGTAAGTGTATATGCAACCGGTAAAAAAAACTAAACCAAAACAAGAGTGTTAACAAAAGAAACACATTTGCTGAAGCAACAAAGGCATTTTAGATTGCTTCTATGAGGCTTTGAGATCTTTTAGTGTTATATTTTACAGATCTCAAACCTGATCGCTTTGTATCACATATATAGTGCTGTACCAGGTGAGCAAGTTTACCACATCAGAGTAAAAAGCTGTACATATGGAGCTGGTTATGTGATGCACTAAGAGTTTTGAGATCATTACAGCACAGTATTATGCAAAAAGCCATGCAAAAATAAGTCTTTATTAATCAATGATCTGTTGCTATTATCATAATTTGTGTGAAAATAAATAAAAGTTTTTTTTTTTTTTTTTTTTTTTTACAGCCACTAGTGGTCATTTCAGCTGATAACTGCAGTGAATTCGAGTTTGTTGGCAGAGGCACATCTCTCCAGTGAGCATATACGATTAAGATTTATGGGTAACACTAACTATATTCAAACGAATAATTTATATGAATACTTTTGCAATACTTTAAAAACACTGTACCTAGCCTGAATTCATTTGCAGTATGGTTCTGCTGAAGAGGTTTCACCAAATGTAGGCCGTTCTATACTGTACGGCATATTGTGTTTGTCAGAGAGTCGAGCAGCTAGCGTGACGACTGTTGCTCCGGCAGACTAGGTGCTCACCTCACCAGCTGAAAGACACAAGCTGTCAGCCGCAGGATGTGTCAATGTAATATCCTGCCTGACACAGTCCGGATTGTTTCCCTCATTGCTCAGGGCCTGTCTGAAGTCATTAATCTTGAATGGGGCCTGAAACAGCCAAGGACTCAACACTTAACCAGGACCGGGCCGAAAATAGCTCCAAATTACAAATAGATAATTTCTGGTGGTGCAGCCTGGAGTGTGTCAGTTCTCCCTACAGGAAGTGAAGAGTGGAGAATACAGCTTAAGAATGAGGCCTGAGACAGAATTAGAAATGTCAAAACTAGATGTGTTTTAAGGCACAATGCCTCAGCTGTATGTGCATGTCAAATGGGCCTGTCCCTTGTCAAATGTCAAAATCTGAAAAATAAAGTGTCTGAGTTGGCCTCATCTAGCCGTTTACTCTGTTTAAAGGTTAGCAAATGTCAGTAAACATCCTTTTGAAGTGTGCAGACAAAAATTGTGTGAAATTAAGGTTGACGTCTGGAGAAAAACGGCAGCGATTTGCTGATTAGACCTCAAGGCGTACTAATACTATAATTTAGGCAACATTAGCATGCCATCGCAAAGTCCCTTAACGCGTTTTCAAAGGGAACCGTCGCTGGAAGGTGTTTCGAATCAGCGGCAATAATTGAAGACCAGCACGGCCACACATTTCGCCGCCTATTACCACATATTAATTTCACTTTAAGAGAGATAAGTGTTCTACGGCTTTGTTTTTCCATCTCCCTCAAAAAGACTGTATAGTTCTGTCTCTGTTCCTGGGGTTAAAAGCCATTCTTTGATTAACTAATTTAATCTTGCACCTCCAGTTCTGATTAATTTCCACCATTTTACGGTGCAATTAATTAAATGCCTTTTTACTTCTCTCCTCTCCCACTTTTAATTTCGGTGGCGAAAAACCGCAAGAAGGTTAATTAAGAGGAGGGTGCGGTGGGGAGGGAAGAGAAGTGAAGGGGTGGAGGCAGACTGATGTTTCACGTATTAACAGAATAGGCGTGAAGGCGACAGTCAGGCTTGTGTGTCTGTGGAGCTGCTCTGCGTGCAACCGGCTTCAGCAGCATGAAACATTTTGCCACTTTCAGTTTGATACTAAAGTTAATTAGAACTCTATCTGAAATATTGAAATATTCTCTCATGGTGGGCATTACTATTTAAAAGCCTTCACTAATTATACAGAAATCTAAGCAGGGATGGAGTCTTGGGGGTAAAATTAAATTTGAGAGACAGATAAGGAGGGAAAGGGGAGGTTTTGAGCAATTGTGGAGCAGGGAGAAAGAAATAGTAAATATGAAGAGTACAGATGCAAAAACTTCTTAGTCCGTCTGACATTTTCTTTTAAATGAGCATTTTTTACCAGGTTCATGTGTTTAGGTTCAGTAATTTCACTTTAATGGCATTAAAAAGGTTATTGGTTATTGAAACGCTTTATTTTCAAACATGTCACTTTAGTCAGTTCATTGGTAATTAACAAATTTGACTGTCTTTTGCTGCAAAACCAATTCCTTGTGTGAATTTTTTTTTTTTTTTTTTTTGCAAAAAACTCTAAATAAAACGTCTTGCTATTCACGAAATCCTGTCATTGCCAATGTAGCGTTGGACAAAATGCTAAAAACTTACAGGCAATTGAAAGCCAGCTCATACACACAATGTCATTCATCTTGAAATCATATGATTCGATTAACGTCTTCCGATTGGTTCTTCTGTGGACTTAGAGGCTTGGCTGACAAAGGGAAGTGGTGTTTAGCAGTTTCTGCCAACAAACTGGTATTTCTGATTTGGCTGATGCTAGGATTTAGTGGATCTGAGGCGAAATTATATGATGAACATATACTATGTGCGGATAGCATTCGCTCAATATCATTATCTCTTTTTCGACAGAGGCTTTTGCATCTGAACTCTTATACATATTATATTATATATAATTATATATATATATATATATATATATATATATATATATATATATATATATATATATACTGAGTTTCAAATTATTCAGATTTTAGTTTTTCTAAGAAAATGTTTGTTTGTTTATTTATCCATGTCTTTTTAGATAACTGGGATCAATGTCAGACAAAATAATTTGCCAGGTCTATGGAAACCCTACTTAGAGGTTGTTCCACATTATTAAGCACGTCACAGTTCTCATGTAATATAAGGAGGAAGAAAAATCTTTCTGAAGATGAAAAGCATGAAATGGTGCAATGTTGTGCAAAAGACATGAAAACAACTAATATTGTGTGAAAACTGAATGGAGATTTTCAAATTATCATGAGATTTGTGAGTGATTTAGAGCACAGCAGAACTCGCTCAGATAAAGGCTTATTAATGAAAGTTCCTGTCAAAAAATTTAATTGTATTAAAAGGGCAGCTATAAAAAAAGTCAGTGTTGAGCAGCAAACAGGTATTTGAAGCTCCTGGTGTCTCTGGAGTCTCAAGAAGCTGTTGTGCGTAAAGATTCATTTTAGCCACCACTAACCAAACCAAACCTCACTAAGAGAAACATTTACAGTGGGTAAACCATCCAGAAATTCACTAGATCAGACCCTTATTCCTTGTCTGGTATTGTTTAAAGCCTTTTGAAGCTGCACTGAAACTGTTATTTTGACCTTCAACCATTTGGAGGCCACTGAAGTCCACTATAAGGAGAAATCATCAAAATTCATCAAAAACCTTAATTTCTTTTCAACTAAAGAAAGAAAGACATGAACATCTTGGATGACATGGGGTTAGTAAATTATCAGGAAAATTTTATTTGAAAGTGGACTAATCCTTTAAGGTACTTTAGCTGTGTTAGTGGTACCAAAAGACAATTTTGGGTTATGCAAGACCAGCTGCAACACATTGTGCATCAAAAACAAATCATAGAAAGTCCTTCTAAAAAACTATCCCCCCTAAAATTAATTTATATGTAGAATTGAATATGAAACCCTTGTTATTAGCAACACCGGTGGCCATTAAGTGAACTTCAGCAGTAACTTATGATGAGGTGCTTAAAATTACACTATTATGATAGTTTGATTATAAAGTATATTTGACAATATAGATCTGGCTTTCAAATAATTCCTTTTCTTTGCATGACACATTTACATTATCCTGAACATTGTATAAGCATTCATTTAATGTGTCATAGAAGGGGAAATAAATCTCTTGGGAGTGTGTAAACTACACATACTTTTGATTTTCCCGGCAAAAACCTCCCGAGTCCTTCACACAAAAATCAGTCTACATTCTTTCATAGATAACCTAGGAAGTCAGGGAAGGTCTCATTTTTTAAGTTTCATTACAAGCTGTTCACACATTGGCAATAAAAAAGCAATTAATACATGAAAATTCTTACTTATAGCCACTTTAAAATTTTGCACACTTTGCACACCCTTCAAAATGCTGACCCGATATGAATTTCCTCCATCCCTTCCGTGTGCTGCTTTGCCTTTGTTGTGCCTTATCGTCACATCTACAACACTTCTATCTGTGTTTTACTGCAGCTCATCAAGTAATGACATTCAGAGGCCATTAGAAAACTAGTAATGGAAGAATGACAGACAACTCATTGGAATTATTAAGTCTCTCCGATAGCAGAAATGTCAGTCCAATAGAAAGACATATTCACTGCATTCTTCATACAGGCATTGGCCTTCATTTGTCCCGATTATGAGCCTGATGAAGGGGGAGTGTGAGAATGTTTCCGCTCCTTCCATTCTCCATTATTCAGACCAAGTGATTGTGGCTTAATTGACTGCATTGCTTTTTAATAACATGAATAGAGATATTAGAAAGCTCAACTGCCTACATCCATCACAATGCCCTGTCCCTCACACCCGTCACCGCACCGACCGCAAAAAACAAAAACAAAACGAGCACTCGTCCTTCGATTACCGGTGCCTCCCGTAGCGAGTGTGCTGATGGGCAATATGACATTCACTTATACCAGCTGAATCAATGGTGTTTATCTGCTCTTTAGAAACAGCCAATAATCCGATCAGCTAGAAAGAGGGGGTAGCCTTAGCACCAGCCAAGTGGATCTTGCAAGCACTCTTTATTTTTATGGCTGCGTTCATGCTGCTTTCTGCCTCAGATTGACCCCAGCAGAAGATCGGAAAGGCGAGCTGAAATATTATTAGTTTTATTAACAGCAATATGACACATGGATTTGGGCTTGATCACGTATCACGTTCAAACATCAGCTGTATAGAAGAGGGGAAGAGGAACGTTCAAGGAAAAAATTATTCGGGGAAAACAATATGGCTTTGCCTTATCTTGCCATCTGTTTGTTTGTGTTGACACATTTTGCAGGGTAAGGAGGACAAACATGTCTCTGTCATTTCAGTTAGAGGCTGGATTTCCAGGGATTTTCTTCCAATCAAATGGAGCTAAGGGCTAAAGCGAATGAGTGCAGATGGTGCAAGCAATCATGACCACAGATGGCTCTCACGACGAGTGGCCATTTCATATGAAATTGAAGAAAGCCGCCTTATAGAGTATTCTTTTGCCTCAAAAAGAATATAACTAAACTAAATATAAAACGTGTTGATAGATGCATAAACGTGCCTAAGTTTATTTTGGGAAAAGATATAGATTAAGCTTAAAGTTGGCATGAAATGAAAATGCATCTGTTTTCTAAATGCATGTTATATACACTAAAAAATGTGTTTAGATAGATAGATAGATAGATAGATAGATAGATAGATAGATAGATAGATAGATAGATAGATAGATAGATAGATAGATAGATAGATAGATAGATAGATAGATAGATAGATAGATAGATAGATAGATAGATAGATAGATAGATAGATAGATAGATAGATAGATAGATAGATAGATAGATAGATAGATAGATAGATAATGAACCCAACAGTTTGCATAATATTTTTTTGAGTTATGACAACTTTGAGTGAATTTATGTTCAACCAACAAGCTACATTGAGTTAGAGGAACTTGATCATTTGTAGCATAAACACAAGTTTTTAAGTTGATTCTCTCTCTCTCAAAAAAAAAAAAAGAAAAGTTATAGCCCTGGAACCAATTAATCTTATGTATTTCAGTTCAAATCAACAGCTATATTAGCACATGCTAACATAACTTATTGAACAAGTAAGATTCATGTATCTACTCTTCAGTACAATGATAACCACAAACATTTCAACATTACAAAGACTCTTGTCAAACATAACAGCATTAAACTAACATATCTTTGCCTTCACTAAAAACAAATAAATTAACACTTAAAGGGTTAGTTCACCAAAAATGAAAATTATGTCATTTATTACTTACCCTCATGCCGTTCCACACCCTTAAGACCTTCGTTAATCTTCGGAACACAAATTAACATATTGAACCGATTTAAATATGTTTTTAGTACCTTTATGAATCTTGAGAGAGGAAGTGTCCATTGCTCCCTATGGAGGCCTCACCGAGCTATCGGATTTCAACTAAAATATGTTAATTTGTGTTCTGAAGATTAACGAAGGTCTTACGGGTGTGGAACGACATGAGGGTAAGTAATAAATGACAGAATTTTCATTTTTGGGTGAACTAACCTTTTAATTTCAAAATGTATTCTTCTTTTGCAGTCCCTAATTACTGCCTTATGTTTCATTTAAAAAAAAAAAAAGAAAAATAAAGAAAGAAAGAACATGACCTTGTCATTTTTAATCAAAAAATCATAACTGGATCTTTTGCCTCTACTTTTTAGTGCCACGCCCACATTACAACATCCAATCAACAACCGATGGATAAAACCAAGTCCCCACCCTACATTTTTTATTTTTTGAAGTACATCAAAATACAGACAAAATTATCTGCTATTATCCACTATTCTGGTCATGATAAAACAACTGCAATAATTGTGCGGGAGGTTTCAAAAATATAAATGATTTGGTTAAAAAAAGTTCTTAAACAGGTTTTACTGATTAATGACATGTTTCTATATACACATCTTATACTCTTACAGGGGCTATATATATTACGCTGACCGGGATGGGACATGTTCAGTTCACTTAGCTTTGTTGTGGCCATGCCATATTAAATTGTGGGAAAGTAATAATATGTCATGGCCACAAGATCATTTTGTCAAGGTAATGACATACTTATGTTGTTATGTTTCTTATCTAATTTTGATGTGGTGAACCAGGGTGGTGATGTGGTGAATCATGATTAGTACAAACCCCTCAATTCTTACCTTAGAGTACATGGCTCCATTCAGCACTTCCCCATTTCGGATCCAGATGATTGAGGCAGCGGGTTTGGCATTGTCTGCGTGACATGTCAGATTGACAGGGTCACCCGCTCTCAGGCTCACCACAGGCCCTCCGATGATGACTGGGTCGTCAGGAGGAACTACACAAGAAGGAAAATAATGTTGGGAGATCTGCCAAGATACCGGGTCTGCACTCAAAATTCAGAGATTTCAATATGAACTCGTGCTACAACACGAACCCCTGAGCTGTAAGATTTTCTTCTGGGAAACGCTAAACATATGAAGGTTAGTGAGTCACTTCCAGTGCCTGCACATATTAATTCCAACCTAGGCTCATTGGAAAACATTCCTCTACCTACATTTTTTGCAAAACTGCAGTTTCTAGCTGAAATAAACATAATGACAGGCAGTAAAACACCAACAATGTTTATTCCTTTTCACAGAAATTATGATTACAGGGCGGATTAGCGATTAACGAAGACTCTTTATGCACAATTCCTTGCACAACACTGTTATGACCTGGAAACACTTTTGCCATAGTGAATGATTTGTAAACTGATACATTTTGATACGTTTGCATCACATAACCAACTCCATACACTCAAAAAAATGATTCTAGCTGCTTGTTCAGTTTATTTAAATAAAATAAGCTGAACCAACACAAATCTTTAGTTTTTTACTTAACTGGCATTTGCACTCATTTGTATTATGTTAAATCAGGGGTGGGGAACGTTGATTCTGGAGGGCCATTGTCTTGCAGAGTTTAGCTCCAACCCTGAAAAAAACACTCACCTGCCTGTTACTTTAGTAATCCTGAAGACCTTGATTAGCTTCAGGTGTGTTTAATTAGGGTTGGAGCAAAACTCTGCAGGACAATGGCCCTCCAGGATCAACGTTCCCCACCCCTGTTTTAAATGAAATGAAATTTGCAAAATGTTAGGTTAACCTAAACCATTTGTGTTGGGACTACATGAATCATTTATGTTGCATTGATTGAAACTGGGCAGTGGATTTCTAGTTCCCAGCATGCTTTGCATAGGGAAAGATCAGTAAATGTTGAACTTAAGTGCTGTTTAATGTGTTTTTTAGTAAAGGGAAATACCTTTTAAAGTTTGATGTTCAGTTATATTTGACATTTAAAAGAGTTTATGTTATGTCGATTTTTTTAAGGTTACCATTATGCTGAAATGTAGACCTTGTAGTTAGGCTCTAGTTGGCTAGGTAAAATAAATTTATGTTGTTCTCAACAAGCTTTAACTGTGCTAAAGCCAGTGATGAGAAGTTCTTTACCTGATCATCACTTGCATGCTATAAATGTTATTTAGCATATGAAAAAGTATTATTTTAGTTTAGTTTTTATAGAAATATAAATAAATTAGGTTGAGGGCCAGCACATAATTTACACAGTCTACATATGGTCATCAGCTTTACCCCTCTCAACGGTCATAAAACATGTATGTCTGTGTACAACAGCTACTCACACAACCTAAGCACAAGCGCACATCTTCACCACGATGGTAAAAAAAAAAATAATAATTATACGCTACAAACTCTTTTAAATGTTCAAAATAACTAAACATTAAACATTTAAATACTAACAGGTCTTTCCATTTCCTTAAAAGCGCAGAAAACTTGAGCAACTCTGCACAAGGGCACCAGTCTGAATTGCAATAGCACTGGTTGTATCAACAAGAGTGAATTATGTTCAGGAAACATTCACAGAATATGTCAAATGAAACGGGTGTGATCTCATTCAATTAGGATGAATTTTACTCATCAGTACAATTAACCTAGCTTAAGTTCAAATAAATCAGTTCAACTGTGTGGAAATAGGTGTCATAATTGAATTAAGTTAGACCAACAAGTAATTTTTTTGAGTGTATGTTTGGCTTTTGCTCTCCTGGCTGTAGCTCACCTGGTACAGCATTGCACTTGTGATGCAGAGTCACGATAAAAGAGCTCAAAGACATTTAGAAGCATGCAAGCTAAAATGACATGGTTGCTTCAGCGGGTCGGGTTTGGTGTAGATAGGTTATTTTCAAACACGATAGAGCATTAACCTTTTAGCGCCACTCACTAGACATTTCATTTCCAAACTGCAGAGAAACGTGTTGTGTCTGAACCAAATGTTGGCACAGTCACGTTTATCTATTCCTGAGAAATTTGAGCACACTTTAGTGCCACTCACTGGACTTTTGACTGTCACAAAACATGCTAGAAGCAATGTCATATCTTTTTTTGCAAAAATATCACCACAGGCACGTGTTTTTTCACAAGCCTGGGTAGTTTAATTTAGAGAAAAGCTGCAGCTGGAAAACAATTTTCTAAAATCTTACAGTATTCTGAACTAAACGGTGTAGGCCGAGCATCAAGGTTTGATCACAGTAGAGTGGTTTAATTTTATCTGCATTTAAAGAGAGCAGGTGCGATTTGAGCGAGAAGCAGGCGAGTGTGTACGTGGAGCGTATGTAATAGCGGCATGGAAGCGAAATAGCAAGTGAGGACTGAGGGGGCGTAGAGGCAATCTAAGAGCAGCCAGGAGAGGACCGTGAAGACCAGCAGAAAACAACTTCATGAATGGCACTGATTACTCTCTCTGTTTAACACACACCCAAACCTGATCATCCTGGGTTTTATTCAAACTCCAGTGAATTATTGATCGCACTGCATGCTCATTACTGAACAGATCTGGGGCAAGAGAAAATCAAAGTTAGTAAGCAGCTGGCAGAGAGAAGTACAGAGAGAGAAAGAAAGAGAAAAGGACACAATAAGAGGAGGTCACGGCAAAGAGAAAGATAATTACAGTCAAGGGGTTGTTCAGAATTGTACGACGCTGAGGTCTTTAATTAGGCTGAAAAAAGAAAGCTGTTCAATCTTTGCTTACACTATTAAAAGTATTCAATGAGTACGTTCAGCTGTGCACACAAACAATATAAATTATTCCCACAGATGAAATTTTAAAGATCTGGAACTGGAGAAAACTTCGGGGAGGACGACAAAGCCCCGTGTACGCTGTGCAGTTTCTTGATGTTTTGTATAATCGTTGATGGTCAGGTTGTACGACGTGACTCCATGTGCGATCCTGGGTAAGGTACAACTCTGAAACATCAACTGACACTTTTAAGTGACAGTCGGTTTCTGAGCGAGCCTCAGTTCTCTGATACAGTTGATGGGTGGGATGTGTTGTAGGTTTGGGATTCTAGGTCTGGCACCACTGAGCCATAGAAGCTAGGTTTCTATCCAAGTTACGAGTGTAATTTAATAAAAAAAAAAAAAAAAAAAAAAAAAAATGGAAATATAACTACAAAACTGTTTCCATTCCATGTGCTAAAGAAAACAAATTGGTCCCTTATGGGAAAATTGGTGCAAAACAGAAATGAAGTTGTATCGACTGGGGAAGCCACAGTGGCTCTTATTAAATACAATAAATTATTTGATGTTTTGTGACAGTCTCTGGCATTTAAGACTGATGAGATAAACATGTTTGGGCAAATTATTCCGTCAGTCATATGACTTTTTTGATATGTATTTAGGGATTTATACAGAGTTTCCACTGTATTTTATGTTCATGTTTTAAATAAGTGACTGCATAATCAAGTGAGCATGTATGTGCATTTTGGAAATTTGATTTGCATATTTCCATCCAGCATTTTTTTTTAATGCAGTATCCCAGAATTCACATACGTAATTGTGAAATGGAAAGCTGTATATTGCTATACTTATTTGTGCCTACATTCAGACCAACCACATCTTCCTCATCTCCTCCCTCAAACTAAAAATACAAATAATAGAATGAGGATTGATAACAGATTCATCTTTTCTTTAACCTTATATGTAATTGATTTCTTGCCTATGAAAGCAGTAATTGCAAAGGTGAGACTCTAGTCATAATGAAAATTAAATAAAATACATTTACTTTTGCAATTTTGCAAACCTAAGATCTAGCAGATATATTTATGTCAAGGAAACCAGTTTTTGTTTGCCGGTTGGAGGTCTGATTTTTCTGTCGCAGGCTCAAGTATAGATCTCTCAATAGATAAAAATGCACAGTAGGATTGCTTCACTTCAGGCTTTTTACAGGCAGTCTTGACTCTTTCTTGACCTGCGAAGATGGTTATTGTGGGTATTTATTAGCTTTCCCATGAGGGTCCATTTTAAATGCGACAGACTGAATTATATTTCTGAGTTAGATGTCCTTGGTGGGGCAGATATTTTATTTTAATGTGTTTAAAGGCATTCAGATTAAATGACTTTTTATTAGTAACTTTCTCAGTGTGGATGATCATAGCAGAGCAAGGCAAAGATGGAGACACACTTTTTTAAAAACATATCAGCTAAATCGCAGCTTCACTTCAGTTAAGAGGCATTCCTGGGTCATATTTTGTTGATCCTGGAACAACATTCCTGTCTGAAAATGTAGTCCTAACCATATCCCTACCCCTAAAACTAACCCTACCCATAAGTAAAATCAGAGGGAAATGATAGGTGAATAACACTGACGAAGAAGCACCTAACCCTGGTTGTAAGCCTAAACTTGGCATAAACTGTACACTTGCCCCTCAAAACTGATTGATTGATTGATTGATTGATTGATTGATTGATTGATTGATTGATTGATTAGAATGTTGTTACAGGAACAACAAAGATGTTGATCCAGGAACATGTTGTACTTGGTGAAATCAGGTTCTGCATTTCTCTTTGCAGACCTCATCACCCCAGAGCCGTACACCATTCGTCTGCCATAGGCCTGTCACTACTGATGGCTGTTCCCATGCACTACAAATGGCACTGATCATTAAAGGAAGGAGCTGTTATTTCGGGCTGTGGTGCTGAGGTTTTTGTCAGACATTCCCTATCTAATTTCAGCTCTCCCAGACACTCTTAGTCTGACAGCAGTACAAAGGGCAACCCTGTAGCCATGCAAGCCATCATCATTACCGGCCTGTTTGCAAACTCTGCATCCCCTAATGGCTTCAAATTAGCGCTTTACCGCAGTCACTCAATAGATTTCTCATGAGTCGGTCAGCAGCTCGGATTGATCACTCCTTTTTAATTACTGGCCAGTGGGCTGCAATTCTTCCACCCTCCACTTGGCTGGGAAAGCCTTAATCCATAATTCTGTCTTTCTATCCTGATATATTGCCTGCTAGCGATCTCTCTTTTACAGTTTGAATGAATTCTGTCATTTACTCACCATCATTTCTTTCCTTGAAACACAAATAATTTTAGATTTTCCTAGATGACTGAAGACAGATGCTGTCAAGCTCCAAAAAAAGCAGCATGAAAGCACACTGAAACTAGTAAATACAACAAATGTTCTATGTCTTTTGAAGCCACGTTATAACTTTTTATGAGACACGAACACATATTAGGTCAAATCGTTGATGTAAATCTTGCCACATCATATGCGTTGTGTCATATTCAACTAAGTTACATTGGAAGAGATTTTCAGCCTAAATGTTAAGCTATTATATGGCTTGAGAAATCTTGTAGAAATCACTGTTATGTTTTATTGTGCTTTGTGCCATTTCTGAAGCTAACAGCTTTTTTGCTTTAATTTACTGTCATTGTATTGGAAAGAAAACACCAGCACATCTTCTTTTTTTTCTTTTTTTTTTGCTGCATGGATGAAAGAAAATCTTGGAACAATGTGGGCATGAGTTAATGATGACAAAAAATAAATTTTGGAGCAAACTATCCCTTCATTGTGCACTGATTTATTGGTTGGACATAACACACAGACTGTGCGAATATTGTTGTTTCACAATGTCATGACATGCAAACTGAGAGTGGAGTTTATTAAAAAGCAAAAATGATCACTGAACAGAGGAGCAATTTCACTGTGAAAGTGTTTGTACAATATTTTAGGTCTAGTCTAGCGTTTTTTCAAAAACCATTATACAAAAAAAAAAAAAAAAAAAAAAAATCTGTAGCCAGAAACAAGACCTGGCTCAAAGTGACAAGATTCTTAACTTGTAGAATGCATCTGAAGAAAACAATAAATAACATGCAGGCAAATGGATTTGCAATTAACCAAATGGACTGAAACATTGGCTCAATCAACTGGGGACCTTGGATTTCAGCAACAAGCTTTTTAAATCAACTGAATGGGTGATGTTTCAGTTCCAAGAGCTAAAAGGAAGAACATGAGAGAGAGGGAGAGAAATCTCTTTTATTCTCCAGAGTGGGTTTGATGCTGTAGTAATTGCAGAGGAGGAAATTTCACTTCATTTACAGTGGGCTTCTATGGCAGTGGCTTCTATGGCAGGTTGAGTTATTGACATCAAAAACAAGATTGTGGAAGAGTGAGGTGATATGGCCTGTAATCCAGCTTCTGGGACAGGGGGAAAGCAATCTGTTGGGAACCGAATGGGTGAGGTGGTGTTTTGCCTCCACTGACGTGTCTGGCACAACAATGAAGCCCGTCTGTTTCAGCAGCGGCTGCCGTCACCTGCTCATGCGGCTGCTACGGGCTGTGATAGATAGATCAGCAACGAAACAAGAAAGAAGAGGAAGTGTAATCGAAAACATGCCAGAAATGGAGACAAGTGACATACGTGGCTCACTGGCCCAAATCAAAGCTCCCTTCACAGCGCTGTCACTAATGTGTTGCTTTGCGGGAGGCAGAATTCAGCGCTGATCCATATTCTCCATCTCTTGCTCTCTCCATTTCTTTCGCTTCTCTCCATTTGGCAGAGTCTTTACGGGTAAGGTTTCAACAGCTCGATGCATGAGTGATGCCTGGCCAGATTGCCAGAGTTAAAGCAGAGTGGAGTCAGCGGTTGGGAAACAAAAGGTGATGGAAAGAAAATAAGATTTACCTTTGAATAAGCATCAAAGTGTGCAGGAAATAGAGGTGCTGGGGCACTGGCGGTGAACGTGGGCTGGGTTTTGGCGTGACCGCTACAAGCAGACTCGTTTTGTTTTCTGAGAGCATTGTCATGGCCTCTGACTATAGCAGTAGGTTGGAAAAGAGAGGAAGTTATGAGACACGGTTGGGTACCTCAAGTTGAAGAGGTGTGGTGGGGTCAGATTGTGAAAAGGTGGTGGTTGGAAGTTGGTGAAGTGTTTATGATGGTGTGGAGATGACAATGAGGCAGTAAAAAGACTCTTGCTGAAAAGAAATAATAATAAAAAAAAAATACCACCATAAGACTTTGAAATTGGCTATTGTGGTTCCTACAATGCTAGTAACTAGTTGTTCGGTCACTAGAAAGAAGTGAACTTCACAACAAGGCAGACGACACCAAAAAAAGCAAACGGATAAGTGATGTACGGTATAAGAGTGTATATGATAATGAAAAGGAAATGTCTTTAAAAAATCAAGTGTTTTAAATTTCCTTTTAACATTTGTATCCATGGTTTCATTTGGTAAAAATAAATAAATAAATAAATAAATAAAATAACCTTTATAATATTTTTCAATATTTTTTTCTGAACTTAAAATGTCATGTCTTGTAACTATCAAGATAAACCAAAAAAGAACTGCACACTGCCATTGCTGCTCTCAGAATTTAATAAAAAGACAACGTTTTGACCAAAGAGGTCTTCGTCAGGTCAGGCAAACAGTAGATAACAGTAGATTATGGCAATTACTTTGCATTTTCTCAACATAGTCAATGACACCTGATACAATTCATTTCATCAACATGATCAATCACACCTGTTACAAATCATCATATTCATCACCCAATGATTAAATCAACACTAGTAACAAATACAATCAAATTAATAATAATAATAAAAAAAAAACATTCCCAAATTCACAAAAAGGTTTCAAATCAAAATCCAAATTTAAACCTTTTGGAGAAAGAGTATTCAATGTATAAATATAAAAAGTTTCCCTCTGTAGTAAGATTTTATCAATATCACCACCCCTTCTAGGTACTTTAATTTGTTCAATGCCTAAATAACGAAGAGTCGATAAATTATGTTGATTGATTGATTGATTGATTGATTGATTGCATGTTTCTGTATGTTGGCTGCACTTTGAATTGGCAGATAAATATTTTGTCAAATAATAATAGCAGCAGCAAAACAGTTTAGTTTAAATAATTTGTCTCCTACAATGTAATAATAAAACATTGTTAAACTACATTATTTATTTATGTTCAACTACTTCTGTTCAATAATTATTTTTTTTTTTTTCTAATTATTATTCTTTAAATAATTTTTGTCTTTGTTTTGTAATCATTGTTATCACATATCCTGACACTGGCTACCAAAAATATCCAAATAATAAAATAATTTCCTTCAAAAGTGTCTCTTACTCAACATGTCAATGTGAATTACATCACAGAAACGTTGACAGTTTGACGTTTGTAAGTAACAGAACATCTGTACAGAGTCTCGTCTGTCATTCAGGTCACAGGAGTATGTTTGCAGATGTGTCTGAGGTCACAGCCCAGCAGGGTGGAACTCCCAGCAAAGCTAATCGTCCGTTTAAATAACATCTGCTTGAATTTTGTACACAGTTACATGTGCAGTAGTTCAAACACAATGGTACATAAACCAGCTATTTAATCAATTTTGTCTATAATATTTGATTTAGTAAGAATCATCTTTCAACAAACATGCGCACAAACACAGACTGGTTTTATGGGATTTGGAAAGCTCTGAATGTTTGCCAACAACTGTTGGTTCAAAGAACAAAAAAGTTGCATTGGCTTTCAATAACTTTATTGTTGTTAATTTGTTTCTTAAGTTATTTTACTTGCAATTCAGGTCAACGTTTCCAACTCAAAGTTTATAAGAATGGTTTGTTGATCTCATAAGAGATGAAACATTGTACTTCTAGGTTTGGCATGTTTGTTTGCATTTGATTCATATTTAGTCAATTTAAAAGCATCATCTCTTGTGGAAAAAGAGATTAAATGAAGTTCGGTGGTGTTCAGGGCATTGCACTTGGAAATGAAATCTGGATTTGAATTGATGACCTTTGTTTATCTTCATAAGACTATAAGCAGGACGTTTTTGAAAAGATGTTGAGCGGTTGCATATTGTGATTTGCAATTAAAAGTTAATAATCTCAATGCCTCGAAGCTGTTTATCAAATCATAGGCTAAGACTTTGAGACTTCCAAATGCAAAGTAATACAGATTCCAAGTGTCTGCACCTATTTATTTTTCCCGCAAGGACACTTGATCTTCCATTAGTTATGAAATCATAATTATTAATTTGTGCAGAAGGGAAGGAGAAATGAGTGGGGTAGATTTAGCCCTTGCATCTTCCAAAGATTTAATCCCTTGAAAAGCAAATATTTTCTAATGGGCAATTTCAGAATTTATAAGATAACAGAATATAAGATCATCTGGCAAACTTACTTTTTCTTGTAGGGAAGAGCAATGAGAATCATTAACAAGACAATTAGAAAGAGCAAAACTGAGTTAAAGGGTGGTGATGGAAAGTTGGGGTTAAAAAGTAAATTGCCAGAAGTACAAATGTTTAAGAGATTTGTAGAAAACGATAAAGACTTTGCAAAACACTCAAAGCTAGAAGTTCTGAGCCCCCATGCAGGGAGAAGAAAATGCATTCAAAATCTTTTTGACAAGCTCTGTCCCTCCATTACTCTGCTGTCCTTTTTCACCTGGGCTGAGATTAATGTTGAGGGGACCCGTGAGAAGACAAGGATGGTGATATTTTAGAGTGTATATAATTAGCCCACAGGGCAAGGTAGCAACTGCTAAAAGAATTCCTTTTTCTTCATAACTAATTCTGAATAAGTGACCTCTTGAGGTCAACCCACAAAATCCCAGAGTTCTGCAAAAGTAGAGTTCAAAATTCAAGGGCATGGCTATAGTGAGCAGATTTTACCGTTTCGTGTCACGACGGACATGATGATACAGGTTTCTCTTTGATGACCCCTTCCCCACAAGCTTTCCCCAAGTTTTTCAAGCAAGCAACCATACGTGGTTGAGAAATTTTATATTCAGGATAATTCACAGTTGGGATTCAGTTTTCTCCACTTTCAAACGCTTGATCAGATATCAAAGCTTTCTTGCGGGATTGGTTGATCCAGGCTATATGCGGAAGTCTGTAGAGAGTACACCTGCCCTAACCTCAGCCTTCAGCCGGTATGCGAGGGAAGGCTGAGTCATGAAGCGAGGGGCTGAGGGACCACTTCAGCTGTCAGGTAAGAAATACTGGGGAAAACCGGGAGTCACACTCCCATTCCTGTCATCACCGCTGCACAAACCAGGCTTCTTGACATTGTAAAAGACAGCCCAGAGATCACTCTGCTACAGAGCTTGCATATATTACAAGCACAGGTTAGAGAATCTGGTCACCTATTTTTTATTTTTTTATTCCTGAAACCTTGAGGCTTATTATAGGTGTTACTGATGACTAAATATTGGTGGTCATGTGTTCAAATATATTCCTTTCACTGACTTCTAAATGTCTTTTCGGAATTAGTTTTTCCAGCTTAGCTTGTTAGTCTTTATTATTGGGGAGGATGTTTTGAGTTCTGGAAGTTACTGTATGTTTTCATAATACAATGAACTCTTTTTATCTCATAAGATTAAGGAAATTATGATAGAGCATACTATGATCCTTGTTTAGCCCCTTGAAATTAACTATCGAATAGTCACAAAGCCACTAGCCCCATGGTGACCAACTTGACAGGAAATTAAACTAGACTGGGATGAACTTGAGGTTCTTGGTTTTGAGTTTGTGGCGGATAATTAGCGTTATCAGTGCCCATTGAGGCAGTTCTAAAGCAGTACTAATTAAGGCCCAATTAATAATGACCACAGCAGGAGAGAATCACGATAAACAAAACATCCCGTGCATCATCGCTTTCGATTCATTTCCTCCAGTCAATTCAACAATCAAACAAACATATTTGCAGGTTGACATTGGTGAAAGATGTTCTGGTCATAAGGTGGTTGTGATACTGGTGTTAGTGGGATTTAGGTGACTATTTTGTCTATGCTAAGTACTTGTAATAAGCAAATAAGTCATTTGTAAAGGAGAGCAGCAGAGAGAAACCGCAGACCACCGTAATTTGTCTTCTTTCTTCCTCTAATTTCCCTCACTACATCCTCCCATGCAGGTCATTATTTTAACTTTTCATTAGTGGAGATCAATAAAGCAAATCACATTCCGGCTGGCGAGCACATGTGCTCCATGGCTTTCCCCACCTCTTCCATAACACCAGCCCAATCCCGACCTCACTCAGTGCTCTCCCAGTAACCTGCAGTTTTGCCCACTGGTGCGGGGAAGAGCTATAACTAGGCGGGTGTGGGTGGTCTTTTTTTTAGTGCAGATAAACCTACCAGGTGGTTGATTACAACCTCAGCACAGATAACACTGTTGCTGCCCAATATCGCAGAAACAGCAACGCTGAATAATAACCCAATAAAACTTAATTAAGATTCAATGACCTCTCTGGTTTAATAATGAAGACAGTGGGATTTGCAGCAGGAAATTAAAAGTGAGAACTTATGGTACTGCAGGGGAGTTTGGTCAGTGAAAAATCTATTTTTAAAACTGTACATTATTCTTCGCTGATCTCATGCTCACGGATAGTTTGAAATCATTGTAATTAGTCTAGATGCATATTTTGATTAATTTGTGTTTTATTAAATAAATTACAAAAAGCTTTGAATGTTAAGAAAGGGACATTTGACAATGCAAAAAAAAAATAGCTCTTGATAAAAGTATGCAAATAAGCTATGGGCAGGACTTCTTCATCAGTCTCCACGTATACCCACAGTTGTGACTAACCTAGGACAGTAAGTCGAGCGGGACGGGACCTCATGGCGGCCTGGATGGCCTGGCACTCGAACACAGCATCATCCATCAGCTCCACCCTCTGGATTCGCAAGTGGTGCTCGCCAGTTGCGTGATCCCCAACCACAGCGTAGCGAGGATAACCTGGAAAACAGGGAAGTTGACTGGTTAATGCCCTGAGACCATCAGTGACTGCTTTAAAGGGAACATCGGGTATTAAGACCTGTATGGCTTCGTATAACGTAAATGATGTCTCCTACTGAAATGTGTAGTAGAAAACCCATGAAATATTTAAGTTATTTAAAAAATCCATGACATATTTAGACAATGGGGGATGCCATTTTGTTTAGGTGCACAGTGCATTCTACGTCGATGACGTCAAATGCTTGCACTACTGACACTACCATGCTATTTTTACTGCGACACAACTCGGAATATAATATACGATGCCAATTTTCAGTCGATGGGCCACAAGAGAAGTGATCTAAGTCTTTACTAGCGATAAGAGGAGAAAAGAATGGGAAGTTGTGATGACATCATTTACATTATATTAGGCCATATAAGTCTTAATACCAGGGGGTCCCTTTAAGAATGTCCTTTGTGTGTTTTTTAAAATGTTTCTAGGTAGATAAAATCTGGGGAAATTATAGTTTGTCAGTTTCAGAGTACTAACCAAGAACTGAAAGAGTTTTTTTAGTCACTTCATGACAGTGCAAGGTAGTCCTCGAATGCCACAGGGAGTAAGTGTTAGTGGCTGATGCAACAGTTGCTGTTTGTTAGCAACCTCTGCGATATCAAAGGACATCAGTTGAATTTATTTTATATTATTTGTATCTGCAATACATGAGATTTCATTTGCTTTCATGGATGTGTGGAAAACAATGAAAATAGTCATGTCTTGTAGCCTACTTCTTATGTTCAAGTCCAAACCACCCCCCCCCCCCCCCCCCTTCTTTTGTAAAGTGAAAAGATTGACGACTTGTGTCCCTCAGGACAATAAAAAAAACAACAACTCAATGTGAGACAAGAACCTTCGCAAGAGCACATCTATGACCTTTCTAAAATAAACGGAAGATGAGCAGATGTGTGAGGCTTTCTAATGGTTGGGGTGAGACTTTCTGCCAGTTAGGGTGAGACTTTCTGAGGGTTGGGGTGCGATTTTGTGCTGGTTGGCGTGTGCCGGCTGAAGTGAGCCGTGCTGATGATTGAGGTGAGACGATTGTTGATTGAGGTGAGGCAATCTGCTGGTTTGGCTATAATATGTTCAGCTGGTCCTCGGGCGTGCTGCTGTAGGTGTAGTACTTAGTAAGCAGCACACAGAGCAAAGAAGATTGAGATGTGTTCTACTGATGCAGAGGAACGGTGATTTGCGGTTTAATAATACACTCAGCGGGATGTATTTCAGGGAAAACTGACTGTTTTACAACGGCAAGCAGATCCGAGGGCCTTTAAAACGCATCAGCAGACTATTACCCGGGAATTTGCATAAGGAGCGAATGCAGAAGCTTGGTTTGTCACTATAGGGAATGTAAATTCGGGAGGAGACGTTTGATTGTGTCATACTTGACGGTACATTTCACAACCTCTCCATATGAATGTCTTTAATGTCTCTCAGGAGGCAAAATACTTCTAATTATGAGAGATCTGCAATTTCCATTGAGACCCCTAAAAAGTGCTGTCATTGCTGTTAGTGCAGTCTCTCTTTCCAAGTCAAGACGGTAATTGATGGCTGATGGGTGATACGGATTTAATAGCATCAGAAGCTGATCTCAGCGTATTCTCTACAGAACAGAGCGCTGTGCATTTTTTCCTCAATTTAATTCAATATTGCTTTTTATGTGGCTAAATTTACACCTTCAGAAGTGAACGCTTCCAGTGCCTGCTTCCAGTCTCCACAGAGCAGCCATTTGAATCTTTGCCAGTGAATGACCTGTGGCAGAATATTGATTTTTTACAGCATCCATCGATATGATTCATGTTCGCTCCAGAGAATTCTTTGTGACATAATCGTCACGCACCCTCATGCTCTCGGGGCACTCGAAGCGAGCAAGTCCGTTTTCTATTTAAAGTGTTGTTGGCTCCGTGTTTCGAACTGAAAGGATTAAAAACGGCATGTGTTTTTGTGTTTGATTGGGTTTATATAACTGACTCCACTTGTTTAGAGATGTATCACCAATTGTCAAACTGAAAGGGCATCCCGATATCACCTATATCTTTTGGAGTGCTGTGTGGTACGAAGTCCAACCTGTTCCTAATCTCTACCATGGGGCTATTACTGCAGCCATCACTGTAATCTACCGCAATGAGGCTTGAAAGAGGGATGTGCTTTAACATATTGCAGAAAGGAGTGAAAAATAGACTGGACTGGACTAATGGCTTTTAAGTCCTTGAGCCTGCCTGTTGAAATCACTGTGCCAGAAAATGCCAATTATTGCCTGTTGCCTCATTGGATCCCATTCACTTTTAATAGACCATGAAGTGTCTCTCATTTCCCCTATTGAGGAGAGAGCAGCAGACGATTATGGTGCAATGTGTTTTATCTGCCCACATACAGCTTTTAATTTCTCTAAGTGAGTGGGAGACAGAAAACGGGCAGGATAACCCAAAAAACAAACATTTAATAAGCCATCAAAAACAGACTGTGCCCACATCAGTTGGTGGACTACTTTGGAAAGTTGTTTTGAAGGTCTTTCTTACAAATATGGTGATATTTAAATAATTCAGAAGGAAAGCTGTTATGTAAAAGGAACAGTCTATATTGACACTACATGATATAAGTGGCCAGTTATTTACCTATGTTTGACCTCATTTGTTTTCTGTTTGAGAAGGCACAATTTGTTCACTTATCCGATCCATGCAGCTTGCATATAAAAAATCACTTTTTTATCTCTTTAATATCTCAGTTGTTTATTCTAGATGTCATGGAGATTAAATGGCAAGCAAACAGAGACTTTCATTTAAATCTCATGCTTTTCATAAAAGTGATCTCAACTTGAGTGGTTTACTTGAGTTTCAGAAGATCAGTGATCCCAAAAGTCTGCAATCAGAGTTTCAATATGAACTAAAACATTTATCATCAATTTCATTTGAAATTCAAAATAATAGTTATCCTGTGCACACTAATTGAACTTTTCCTGTATTTTACAGTTGTCTCATTTGTGGCAGTCTGAGAAATCTGAAGTTGATACTCAAATTAAACCATACTGAAAACTCAGTTGAGTCAACCTTGACAACTGTCAGGTTACAATTTATGGCCTGTAATGTGAACATAGCCAAATCAAACACTGTTTATGGTGGCTGCCAGTCAAAGCAAGGGAAGCAGACCGAGTCATTTTAATGGCCATTGACTTAGTTCGATACTGTGTTTATTCCTGATGAGAGATTAATGGGTTTGTTGCAGGCGGCATCTATTGCCACTTAATGCCTAGCTGCAAATCTTGAGGACTTATTTCTCAGATGAATGCAGAATATGTGCATTGGCTTCTGAAGACATTACTGATTTATCAAACACTATGAATACACAGGAATTTGCAAAAGCTACTTATCAACATGGACTCAACCACAATGCATTGCTTTGACTTGGGCATGCTCAAGAGAATGCTTATTTTACACACGTAATATTATAATGTGCAAATTATTTATTTGTTTGTTTGTTTGCTGAGTGGGACACACACAAACTCTTGATGGAACTAGTAGGCTTTGAATGTATGAGTTTGAAATCAGCAGGGATTTGCTTCCTACAGCGATCCTGTAATAAAGTGAAGGAGCTATCTTAGCTAGTCTTTGTGCAAGCTGACGCCAGTCAAATAACAAACAATGATTAACTGTGATCTAGAGATTACATCCACCCACCTGTATCATTATCTGAGCTTGGTCCATACAAATGCAGTTTTTTATTAACCCAAATATGTGCATTCTATCAGTATGTTCAGTATGATCCACATTTCATCTCTCATCTGGACACCTTTTAGATTAATATATCATTATATAAATCATGCATGGTTCACTCAAGAAAAGCACAACAGAGGATGTCAGAAAGAAAAATGAAATAATTCTATCATTGATCACAATGAATCCCTAAGACAACCCACGTCAACCAAAGCAAACAATATAAAATAGCCCCATTAGAGTTAATGAATCCATCAGGACAGGAAAGGATTAGTCTTTATGTCGGATCGATGGAAGGGGGAAAGGGCCGTGAATGGAGACGTGACGCAGTGATTAATGGTTCGAGGGAACAAGTGAGTATCTGCCTGTCGGCTCAAACAGAGCAAATGATTGAGAGAGAATGTGTTAATTACATACATGGCTGTTATTTTCTTCCATTCGCTTTGTCTCTGGGAACCAAAATTTGGATATATTTTGTAGAAAGCAGGGCTGGTAAAAGTATGTTACGTGAGTACTTAGATTCGAAAAAAAAAAAAAAAAAAGATTTAAAGGGTTAGTTCACCCAAAAAATGAAAATTCTGTCATTTATTACTTACCCTCATGCCGTTCCACACCTGTAAGACCTTCGTTCATCTTTGGAACACAAATTAAGATATTGTAGTTGAAATCCGATGGCTCTGTGAGGCCTGCATAGGGAGCAATGACATTTCCTCTCTCAAGATCCATTAATGTACTACTGTAAACACATTTTAATTAGTTCATGTGAGTACAGTGGTTCAATATTAATATTATTGAATAATAAGAATATTTTTGGTGCACCAAAAAAAAAAAAAAAAAAAAACGACTTATTTAGTGATGGCCGATTTCAAAACACTGCTTCAGGAAGATTCGGAGCACACATGAATCAGTGTATCGAATCATGATTCAGATCGCGTGACTTTGGCACTCCGAACAGCAGATTCGGTACACTGATTCATTTGTGCTCCGATGCTTCATGAAGCAGTGTTTTGAAATCAGCCATCACTAAATAAGTCATAATATTAATATTAAACCACTGTACTCACATGAACTGATTTAAATATGTTTTTAGTACATTAATGGATCTTGAGAGAGGAAGTGTCATTGCTGGCTATGGAGGCCTCACTGAGCCATCAGATTTCAACTAAAATATCTTAATTTGTGTTCCGAAGATTAACGAAGGTCTTACGGGTGTGGAACGGCATGAGGGTAAGTAATAAATGACATAATTTCATTTTTGGGTGAACTAACCCTTTAATGTAACATTTTATTTTGATTAATCTGCACATCAATTAGGGTATTCATTAGAGTATTAGTACACTGTCTGCTTAATATCTGCCAACACTTTATTTTTATGCTTCCCAGCTGACATTCTATAACTATAAGTAACTTTGCAAGTACATGTCAACTTATTCTACTAACCCGAACCCTAACCTAACAGTCTAGTAATACTAATGAGAGTTAGTTGACCTGTAGTTGTGTAGTTAGTAGAATCTCTAAAGTGGACTATTGAAATAAAGGGCAACAAAAAATTTATTGAGACCAACCCTTTCATGTGTCAGTAGTACTGACTCGGTCCCCACATGATCTCTGACTGTTAAGTGCCTTTACATGTGTATTTGTAGGGTGAATTCAGGTTGATTGAGACACTTTTTGCCATTGAGATAACTGGAAAAATGCTCCAATAAACCTGAATTCACCCTATATGTCTGTTTTGATTACTACATTATGTCTAATCATGCAAGACTAAATCAAATACTTAAACATTATTTTATTTTATTTTTTTATTTTATTTTATTTTATTTTAAATCTTTAAATGTATTTAAATGTATTTAAATGTATTTAAATGTTTTATGTATTTATTTATTTATTTGTAATGCTGGGCAAACAATTAATCATGATTAATCACAATTAATTGCATCCAAAATAATGTGACGATTAATCGCACCCAAAACAAAAGTTTGTGTTACATAATGTATATATAAATACACAGACATACATATATATTTTTAAGAGAAATTTGTTATATCTGTATATAAAATATTCATATTTATATATAATATAAATTATATTATAATAAGTACAGTATATGCATGCAAATATTTCTTAAATATATACATGTGTGTGTGTATATGTATATATATATATTCATAGATTCATATGATCTACTGAAATTTTGATGTTGTAAAAATCTTAGTCAAAAAGGACATTTGACATTGCTCTGTGAGTGTTGCTTTCTATGGATTTTTCTTTTTTGCTCTCCCACAGCACGTTGGCTTTGAAGTGAGCAGCACAAATCCGAAAGCTACTGTTTGGATTACTGATTCGCCAAGAGTGTAAATAAAACAATGCATCAAAATGAGAATCAGCATGCTGCACGGCTCTTTACGTCCAGGCCGTCTCCCTGTCTGGTTCTGTCTGGGTATTCACGTTCACACCAGCAATGCACACAATGCATATTCATGACTTTTATTTGTGTGTTTGTGGCAGCATTGAACTGATGTCTTTAATTAGAACCAGCAGCAAAACGACCTCCACCAAGAATGTGGGGACCGATACGAATCAGCCTCTTTTGTCTGCTGATTTATTAAACATATTGTTTGCGATTTCTCGTTTTAATCAATGTTCTCCCAAACTGAAACAGCTCTGAATGAGACAAGCCTCTTCCATGAATAGCTGAGTAGGCTGATATTGAAATGTGTAGCGTTGAGCTGTTGTACTCGCCTCTTTTTTTTTATGCGTGCAGCTGCTAGCTTGGAGTACGTCGTCGTAGATGTGTCAATTTTCTTTATTGGACGCAGCGTTACTTGTTGACGCAGGCAAGACTGATAAAAGGAGCAGCTGTGCAGAGTTTTATTCTGTAAAGTGTCATTCATGTCAAAGCAATGCACCTCCGCCCTTGTGCCCGAAGCTTGCTTTTAAAGTGCTCTTTTGTCTAAAGCACAGGCTCTCGGCAACTCGAAAAAAATTACATGCCATAAAAAAGAGAGACGGAGAGAGCGCAGGACTTCATTGAAATTCTTCATGGCCCTCTGAGCGCTGGCCCACCATTGATCCGCATAAAGAGCTAGATGGGGCTGGCTCGCCTCGGATTGGGTCGGCCCTCGGCTCCGGGCGTGACTGTTAAACTGCAGCTGATGTGCCGTTAAGTGCCGCTCTCTGTCTCTCTTCTCATAATCGCGGGTCCCGCAAGCGCAGAACCTCTTCTCACCTCCCAACCCCCACCCCGGCTTCAATTCACCCTCTCTTCCTCTTTGACCACTTTTAAAGCTCTTCTCCCAGTGTTTACACTGCCAGGGCCCGGCTCCCAGGAGCCTGATAATGACAAACCCGGGAGTGGGATGGATTTATCAGGGCTCAGTTGCCTATTGGGGTCTAATTAAAGGCCACTATCAGTGCCAAAATGGCACAGAGCAGCGGCCACTGAAGGTCAGAGGCAAACAGACCTGTGATCTCCAGCGGAATACATATTTAATTTTAAGGATAAGCCCAGCAACTGTTTTTAAAGAGGCCAACTGGGCTTTACGTCATGCTTTGCACTGGAAATATCCCAGAAGGCATAGCAGAGCTGCATCTGTGATAGAAAAATGAAGTAAAACATTGAATTACCCTTTTCTGCGACCCAGTGAGTTTAGGGAATCATGTTAGAGTCTAGGCTACTTTTCAAAGTGATGCTTACACCTGCTATTTCCACACAAGGATTTCATGCGCTGTAATCCAAGAAAATCCAATGTAAATGTCATAAAGGGGGACCAACTGTTTCCGATCAACCTGAATATGAATAATGTTCATGATGTTCAAAGTCTGTAGGAGGAAGGAATGGGAATCCAATGGCTGTCGGCATAAATTAAGCAATTAACCAAACAAGCAGCACTTTGCTAGTCAGGAAAAGCCACACACTTCACAAGCTATTAACAGTTAAAAGTACTTAAGAGGTTATATTGTAGTTGCTCTTGTCCTTCTACGCTTGACATCATTTGGACAGTTTTTAAAAAGCAATCACTCCCTCTAGTTTAAACTTGTGTACCAAAGTCAACTTAATTATCAAAAGCTTTGTGTAAAACCAATTTGGCTATTTGAGAGGCAGATGAAGACCGGCTGCTAGTTGAAGGGTAAAATTAAATCAAATTCGCTGGAGCAGTGGACACGTTTACCTCTCACTCAGTCAGAAATTACCATCTTATTTGACCAAAATGTGATCTCATGTGAATGCTCATGCTGGCATTGGCTGGTTTATGCATATTAGTGCTAGGGTAGCAGATGACGCTTAGTTGGATTGGTTGGTTGAGCAGCATGATCTTTCCTGTAATGATGGTTAAGCTACACCAGCATGGTCTTTCTTTTAGAGACGGTGAAGCTTGTTGATCATCATTGTTTCATGTAAACCTGGTTATGATCATCATCCAGCATGGTCAAAACACAATCAGCAAGATGTGTTTTGGTCGACTGGATCACAAGTGGATGAGGGAGACACGTACCCGTTTACACCTGGTATTTTAATTCATCTCTTTTGTCCACTTTCAACCACTTCTGTCTTGATTTCTTCGAGGGGAGGGTCAATGGGCAGGTAAATGTATGGGTTTTTTTCAGATATTTCGATCTAATGGACAAAATAAGCTTGCACAATTTGCATATGAACATTTGGAGACAACATACAGAGAGCATCAGTGTTCGTTTCTGCTCTGATTTCAGGAATCAGGACTGGTGAGGAAAATATTGTGCTTGGGTCTTCAGCCGACAAAGTTTAAATCCCATCTGGCAACTGTGCTCTAAAATGTTTACACGTTAGGTCAATAGGCGGAGAGCAGGAGGTCTTTTGTGGCAGTTAGAACACATTCGGCAACATGAGCGTTTCCACTATGAAAGCAATCCGGTCAAATGCGTTTTCAACTACCTCTGGAAGTGGTTGAAAGTGGACGAGCTCAAAACGTTTTACACCCCGTTTACACCTGTATTTAGCGCCATCCACTTTTGATCTGATCGACCAAAACGCATCTTAACACCAGGTGGAAACAGGGCCTAAGTTAATGTTAATCATGCATGGTTAAGATATCTCTGAATTACAGTCAGGACACTTTCCAAAGGGGAAATTTGAACTGCGTTGCATAGAAAAGATATCTCCTGAAGGGGGATTAGGGCTGTGTGGCGCAGTTTGAGGTGTATTGGCAAAAGGGGAGATTGAAACTTTGTTTATCAGTTTGAAGTGCCTCAACAGGTAGCTATAGACAGCGGTCCTGTCGTGTGAGGAAGATCCATTTAGATCTGCTCTGATGGATAGATCCATTTAGATCCACTCTGACGGACAACAACAACAACAAAAAAACTCCCTAAGACTTCCTAGCTCTTCCATCCAGATAGCAAAATTCTGTTTTTACTGTTATTTCTATTCCTTACGTTCTATTTTTATTCTTCTTCTTTATGTAAAGCACTTACAAATAAATATATACAAATAAAATTGCCTTGCCTAACACAAGACTAAGAGAAATTCACTCACTGCTCTTTACTAAATAACTTTTGTAATTTTATTTGATTAATCTGTATTTAATTTTTAAAATGAATCTATCCAAGGGTTTATTTGTGTTATCATTAGTAATTTGTTTATTTCTTCTTATTTTATTACTTAAAGCCCTAGAACCAGTTTTTACAAGATGTAATATAAGTCTAAGGTGTCCCCTGAATGTGTCTGTGAAGGTTCAGCTCAAAATACCCCATAGATTCTTTTTTAATTAATTTTTTTAACTGCCTATTTTGGGGCATCATTAAATATGCATCGATTCAGGCTGCGGCCCCTTTAAATCGCACGCTCCCTGCCTCCCGAGCTCTCGACTATAATACAGTGCATTTACAAAGTTCACACAGCTAATATAACCATAAAATGAATCTTTACAAGATGTTTGTCATGCATACTGCATGTATGCGTCGGATAATGTGAGTAAAGTATTTATTTGGATGTTTACATTTGATTCTGAATGAGTTTGAGGCTGTGCTTCGTGGCTAAAGCTAACATTACACACTGTTGGAGAGATTTATAAAGAATGAAGTTGTGTTTGTGCATTATACAGACTGCAAGTGTTTAAAAATGAAAATAGCGACGGCTCTCTTGTCTCTGTGAGTACAGTAAGAAACGATGGTAACTTTAACCACATTTAACAGTACATTAGCAACATGCTAATGGAACATTTAGAAAGACAATTTACAAATATCACTAAAAATATCATGTAATCATGGATCATGTCAGTTATTATCGCTTCCATCTGCCATTTTTGTCCTTGCTTGCTTACCTAGTCTGATGATTCAGCTGTGCACAGATCCAGACATTAATACTGCCCTTGTGTAATGCCTTTAACATGGGATGGCATATGCAAATATTGGGGTCATACATATTAATGATCCTGACTGTTACGTAACAGTCGGTGTTATGTTGAGATTCGAATGTTCTTCGGAGGTCTTTTAAACAAATGAGATTTATATAAGAAGGAGGAAACAATGGAGTTTGAGACTCACTGTATGTCATTTCATTGTACTGAACTCTTGTTATTCAACTATGCCAAGATAAATTAAATTTTTTATTCTAGGGCACCTTTAATGTTTACTTGTCTTTTTAAAATTCAATTAAAGTTTGAAATCAATCTTGTGCTATTGTAACAAAGTTACCCTATTGTAAAAACACAAATACATTGAGTGAGCAACCATTTATGTGAGATAGTTGTAATGGTAATTGAGCAATTCTTAAATATGAATAAAAGCCTTAATTAAAATCTGTCATGAAGTGATCTCTTCAGAATAAATTATTGATTGCCTAGACTTTTAATGAATGGACAAAAACAAAAACAAAACAAAAAAAAAGCTAATATTAAAAATGTCTATGACAATATATACGGCGGTTTTCGTTTGAAAACGTATATTTTTCTCTCCGTTTTGGCCTTCCGTCCACACTGAGACGGCGTTTTAAGTCAACGAAAACATAGCTTTTGGAAAACACTCTCCAAAGCGGTTAAATTTGAAAATGCAGTCTTCGCGTCGAAGTGTGGACTGTGAAAACGGAGGCTTTTGAATACAATGACGCATTTTTAGTCATGTGATGCAGTCATATGACCAATTCAGCCAAGACACGTCTCCCAGTTTACATTCTCGCTTGCTTTGGCCACTTTAGACTCATGTGTTACTCGCAGCAACAACTCCACCTCACTGTCGGTCCATTAAAAAAACTCAGTGCCTTTCCTTGACATTGCATCAAAGTTTCAAAAAGCCAGAAAGTAAATAAACGCCTAGCTGGAATGGCGCAGGTCGAAGCTTTACTCATGCGCAGTAGGGGTATGTAAGCGTTTTCATACGTTTCAGTGTGGATGAGCAACTTTTGGAAAACGTTTGAAAATGATAGTGTGGACGTGGAGCGTTTTTAGACGAAAACTCAGTTTTCAAATATATCCTTATTAGTTAGTAAATCAGTCTTACAAGTGAAGTTGAATGGTTAAGAAGATCTACCAGGATGTTCTTTCTTTTTTACTGTTGATTATTAAAACTATTTAAGAAGCTTGATGGGGACACCAGCATCAAAATCATAACATAAACTGGTAACATTTTCAGTAGAGTTTGTTAAATAATACTAAACTGTTTATGACTTTATTACCTGCAAGATCTCTTCCGACGCCCAAAGCGAGGCCATCTCTGAGCCACAGCACGACACCATGGTAACCAGGAATGGAGCAGGGTAGCGTCACAGGCTGACCAGCCACAACTACCAAGTCCTGAGGCTGCTGTAAGAACACTGCATTCACTCCTGAAACAAAAGAGATGGAAAGAGAGTTAAACATTAATGTTTCAACTACAGCATTATAGCTCTTTCCTCATACTGACATATCTTAAACACATCAGATCCATTATGAAATGGTTTAATGTTACATGACCTAATTTGAAGAATGTATTCAATGAATAACTCTTAAGTGTGATTAACACGCCATGTTGAAGTGCACTGAGAAACTCTCTCCAGCCTGTCAACACTGAATCTTTCACACATAGAAAAATACATAAAGCAAATGAAGTTGAACTCCATTAGAGATGAGTGGCCCGAGAAGGCAGTAAGCAGTAACCCACTGAGACACAAGACGCCTCTTAAAGAAAGGTGTCACGGATATGAGAACAAGTGTCATAGAAGGAGAAAGAGAAGTAAAGTAGGACAGTCCTCAGAATCTGCTTTATTCCTGTATCTATCCACATGGTGGGCACAAAGATACCAGCGCCTGTCACTCGGGTGGTCCAGGTTTGACTGGTTAGCATTGGCAGTTGGCCCCAAAGATTTCTGTCTCCAAAGGGAATCTAGTTAGAAGACAAATGTCTTGTATTTCAAACTCCAGTGGTACATATTGCATGTGCAGTCACAAACACACACGTTCAAAAATACAATGGTTGACATCAGCTATCAATATTGCAATGAGCTGTCTCAGTGGAGAGATGACGAGTTTCTTGCTGGCAGTACTGTATAATGGGAGTCACACTGGCAGTCATGCTGAACTCTGCAGCTGTCCCTGATGTGTGCCTATCTACAATTGAAGAAGATGGCTCATATTGCCCATTCCACTCTAAATAGCAGTATACTGCTTAATCAATACTCACTTCTGTGGAACACTTACCACCCTCTCTTTTACTTGATGTACTGTATATGTGTGTGTGTGTGTGTGTGTGTTTGTGTGTTTCTAACATAGTTATATTTTACTAAAAAATGTCCCCAGAAATTAGCAAAATATATGACAAAACAGCCTTTGGAGGATGCCGTTGCCTTACAAAAATGTACTGTGGCCAGTAAAACTGTACAGAGTTGGTATCAGATGGTAATATCATGGTGCTCAATAATTACATATTCACAATATATTTAAAGGGGTCATTTAAATGCCACTTTTACAAGATGTCCCCAGAGTGTGTCTGTGACGGTTTAGCGCAAAATACCCCTCAGATAATTTTTTATAGCATGTTGAATCCATTTTTTTGTGTGTCCCTTTAAATGCAAATGAGCTGCTGCTCCCAAGAAGAGGGCGGAGTTTCAAGAGCAGAAACTGTTTAGCCTTTTATGTTCAAATCGGAGTCGGACAATGATGGAGAGACTCAAGAAGAAGTGACAACATGTAGAATGCAACAGGACGTTTCTGAATGGTCATTTGAAGAATTTATCTAGCTGATGTGGAGTTAACTATCTTAAAGTCATTGATTAGCATATTCTGTAATGATCTATAAATCGGTTGTGTGGGAAGTGTTGTAAGATCCTACAGAGTCAGAGAATATATGCTGCATGAAGATATAACAGGTATATTATGTTGTCATCTTGTTTTTATGACATGCTTTTGCAAGAGTGTTGGACTCACCCCTTTGTTGCGTGTTCTCTGGGGCAGGGTTTATGTAAATTTTAGAGTGATGGGGAAGAAAGGCATTGTAGTTCCTACCAGCTGTTTGTTGTAGTCCTTAAAAAGCGATTTCTTTAAAAGAAAATATCTCTTTGCATCGAACTTTGAGCGTTGTAACTTTGCAGATGTTGCAACATTACATACTAACTAAAATTAAAAAAAGCGAAATCATAAACACCTCTTTAAAAAAGGTGGGATTGCCAAAACACAGGGCCAAAAACAGTATTCAAATGGGAAAGCAATTTTTTAAGGACTACAAGTTTAGTGATTTTTTTCTTTTCTATTTTTTGCTTTACCGTTTATACAAAGTTCTGTCATGAAACTCCAGATGGCACAGGATAATAGGTCCTTATCTCAACCTGCTCGCAATCTCATCTATTATCTATAGGTCACAGCTGATTGGTTCCTGCTGTATCAGTGAGCATCCTCAACCTTCAAATATTTGGGTAAAATTTACCTTAGCAGTGCAGTTTCAGAAACCCTTCCCCTTCCCCAGCTCCACCTGTATAGATCTGCTATGGGTAATTCATGTAGGCTCTATTGTACAGCAGTAGCATGTCTTAAATGTGAACAGGGCATTGCTGCTAGAGCCATCAAGGCACTAGTTTTATAACAAATTATCAGCCTTCAACAATAAATTCCAAGAAAAATACTGACTTTTTATGCACAATCCATAAGACTCTATTTTTGTGTGGACTGTATAATTAAAGTCTATATATATCTAACCAATATGTGTTGCATATCTGTCAGTTACCTTATGTATGTACACAGGCAAATTCATTTATTTATTTCATGTCTCACAGCATCAAAAAAGTTAATCTTTTAAAATAACGTCTTGATAACATTTTCTGTTCCGCTCCGTCGAGCAGTTTATGAACGCAAGAATGTGAACACACACTTCTGATCGGTGTGTGGTGGACATGAAGCTAATTATACAAAGTTGAAACTGACTCATTCAGACTACCCACTGACTAGACAATTATGAAAATATGTAATTTTGCACATCCACTATTGGGGTTAGGGTCAGTTCGTACTCTGCAGTTATTACCTTTATTTGAAAACAGTTGGACTCTATCCAAATTCACTGCTATGGACACATAGCACAAGTATGTGCTAATACCTATAAAATATGACATTTTCTAGATTAATGTTAAATTAAACACACAGGGAGGAAATAATTAATTGCCAGAATCCAGCAGGATGTCTTTAATGCTGTGAATTGCATGGATTAGTAAACAAATCAGTCATACCTCTGTCCTGCCTCCAGTAAAATGTGATGAATGGCTTGTTAAAAGCTAAACATGAGTCCACAGATTGATTTATACAAATTCTCCCTGGCGAAATCCAACGTCTGCTGCTCCAACAAGCCATTATTAAATCAACAACTGCAAAGATGCGCAATGAATTCTTATAAATATATTGGGCTGTTCATCTTTGAAGGCTAGCAGGCTTGCCTGGACACTGCAGTGTTTCTCATTCTGTCTTTTCCTGCGCTGTGAGCTGGTTTATTTGTTAGTGTGTGTTTGCTGTGAAGGTCCTCTGTAGATTACTCAGGTGTAGATAGAAGAACTGTGAATCGCAGCAGACCCGCTTCCAGACTGCTGAGAGACATGAGATTTCCGCTTGTCTTGTCAGGTTATAGGAATACTGAGTGTAGATTAATGCTTATTTGTTCTGCTTTTGTTTTTGCTGTCTCTTCTACTGCGAGATGTGTGTTATTGTTGTCCATTCTGTGCAGTAACTGATTGACCCCTCTGCAGTTATTGCGCTCAGTGCAATTGTTAACCTATGACACCTCGACTTCCCTCAAATTCCCACCGCCGTGTCAGCTGTACCCCAACCACCATCACAAATGATTTGATTAGGAGAAGATTGACCTTCTCTGGACATAACTAATTATTATGATGAACGCTAATTATTATATAATATGGCTAATGGCTAATTAGAATAACAAAATAGAAAAAGATTGCTTTTTTTATGAATCCCATGACCTCTGAATTTATAAGTTTTCAGTTTAAGACAGTTGTAGAAATGCCACAGAGGTGGAAAATAGTGATTTGCTATTGGATGAAACAGACAAAGGGTTTCCTCACCCGAACTAACTATATATAACACATTAGGGATTGTGAAGTTTAAATAGATAAAAATAGGAAAATACACAGTTCCAGCATAGTTTCTACCCTTTATTGTTAGCTACCAATACGTAAGGTTAGTGCAATTAAATATTTTATTCTAATAGTGACCTGTGACCTAAAAATGTCTGTTTTAGTAAAGTCAGAACATGTTTGTCCAGAAATATTCAAAAACAGGCAATGGTAAAGAATGTGTTTTTCTGTGTGAACTGACTAATTCATGAACACAAGTAATATTATGTTGATGCATAAGCAAAATAGGGATCTAGATTTGGTGTTTAATAGCTTAAATGTGTTTTGAACTACATTAATGTTCATATTTGGTTGTAAAGTGAGCATGTTGTTATATACTATGTGGTAATATTATATACTAAGTGGATGGCAATATGGTGCTGCTCAAATGACAAATCATAATTATCAATTATTTATAATCACAATTATTAATAGTATTTAGTCTTTTGCAAAATCTCAAAATGAATTTTCTTTTTTCACTCTGTACATTATAATGTCACACTGACTAAGTACACTTCGAAACTTGCACTTTATCCTGTGCCAATAACATGCAAATAATTATTAACTTATCCTATAAATTTGTCCTATAACTTATCATATAAAGCCAAAACTTGGTCACACTTTGGTATAGGGAATCACAATTAACCATGACTTTTGCCTCTTAATTTACTGCATATTAATATCTAGCAAGATAGTTGTTGTAGCGTTTAAGTTTAGGTATGGGGCAGGCCAGGATTTTGGGATGTAGAATATGGTCAGAATAAGGCATTAATATGTGCTTTATAAGTACTAATAAACAGCCATACTCACAAATTCTTAAATTGTTCCCTCTGCTTATCAAATCACACCCGTGGATTAATAAACCGTACCCACAAATTTCAAATCCATGCATGGCCTAATAATGAACAGTTATATTTTTTATAAACAAATGTCAACAAATATTAATATATTGTAACAAATGTAATAACTAAAGTTGGGACCTTATTGCAAAGTGTTGAATTTCAGAAACCTTTCACTCATCCACCATTGACGTTTGCTTTTTCTATCACAAGGAATGTCTACTACCATCACTTTCAGTGTGGCCACTAATGGAAGTGGGAAGTCTGGTCATGGAGGTTAACATATCCTTCCTAGTGATCTATTTGCAGCACTGCACCACCTGGTGCATCCACTTGGACAGCAAAACGCAAGCCTGTTTTATTTCTTCCAAACCACCTCAAGCGGCAGGAAAACATATGTAGGTCAGTCAAGAGGGGGGTGTAGAAAAATGGGTAAAGAATAGGGAAGGTTGAACCAGGGGGCTTAAGTTCGCCCACTTTGGTGGAGGAATTCAGCGAGCTCAGCGATACTTCGGTCACATCTGGCAGCATTTCGCTTCGATGCTCAGGCAGCCGGCCTCAGAGCAGACCCTTCCTCCTTCTCCCCTCATCTTCTCGCCGTTCGAGACTGCCAGATGCACAGGCAACCGTGCGTAGAGGAGAGTGAAGCGGAGGCAACAGATTCCTCCACTCTTCCTCGTACAGCACTACTGCTTTAAAAAAAACTGTATGATCGAGTCCTCCAAAGCAAAGCAGGGTAAGAGGAAGACAAGAAATGTCTTGCTGATTATGAATGATTAATATTAATATTCGAAGCGGCACATAAAGCAGTACCGGTGTGGGCAGAAGTGACACTAATCCTCTTTAGAAATACTTTATTTACTGTGATAATCAGGGTAAATTGAGAATAATCCTGATAAGATACAGTCTTTTGAAATGAAATGAGCTGGTCAGACGAGTATGTGTGTGTTGATATTCCAGGCATGATTCCAGGCGGATCTGTCAGTAGGGTCTGTTACTACTGCAGGCAGTGCCTTGAGGGGCTCTCCTCCCTCCAGCTGCGTACAGACAGACGCAGTTAAAATTGACCGTAGCGTGTTAAACCTGAATCTCTTCACTTTCAGGTACAACTACACCATTCAGGTTAACAAGTTCTGAGTGAATGGAGTGTCTGAATAGGAGTGCCCTATTTTCTTTTTTTTTACAAATTGCATCAAATTTTGTCCTTGCCCTTCCAGGTTACATCTGAGTCGTACCATGTATGGTTGGGTTGAGAATGTCTTCAAGTGCTAAATGGAGGTCACATCAGTTTGGTTGGTAGTAGTTTCTCTAGCCAGACCACCTGATGCTGCGTAAAAACAGCCAATCGTAGTAAAGCCTACAACACAGTTTCCCAAACGGGAGTTTGTAAACCCCTGGGGGTTCGTGAAGGAACTACAGGGGGTTTGTGAGTTGACGAAAAGCTAATAATTAATAATATATAATGTGAAATTAAAATGAATGAGGCTTTGATTTAATTAAATAACTGTGTAGTCTGATTTTCTGCGTGTTTCAGAGAGAATTGCTCAAGGGTTTGAGTGTTTGAAAGTGAAGAAATTAAGACATACATATTAGTATTGTAACTTAGTTATTATAATTATCAAATATTCATTTTTATAGTGCAATTTTTAAGTTATTAATATTATTAATCAATTAAATTGGGTTCCAATTAAACCCCAGTGTGAATGTAATGGACACTATTACAACTAAAAAGAGGTTTGAGTCTACTTTAGAGTCTAGATACAAAATCAAAATAAAACACTTACTAACTTAATATTAAAATCTAGGTACTTTAAGTAATTTAAGGCTACTTCAAGAATATGTCTAAGGGGTTTTCAGCTGACCCCTGCCCCACTATATTGAGAGTTTTTTTTTTTTAAATGTGTCAGACGCTCAGTGAATGGGTGATCTGAGATGGATTATAAATTATAGTTTTTCATGTGTGTCATCTAAAAAAAAAAAAAGGAGACAGACATTGATCATGTGATTACAGTATATAGCTAATCAACTAACTATCTGACAGGCAACCTTTTAAAATATATAATGCTATTAAGCTATTTTTAATGAAAATATGGTGATGAAACTGTTGAATTAATGTATAAATATCATTACTTTCTTGAATGTAAAGTAAATGCTAGAAAATGACGCAATGGCTTGAAATTGCTATTTAGTTGGCATTCCATGATTTATTTATTTATTTATTTTTCATGGAGACTAAATTCATCAGGAATCCAATTAAAAACAGCTATTTTGTCCTTGTATTTGGTTTCTTTACTGATAACATTTGTAGGACATTTTTAACATGTGTTAAGGAAAAATTAAGTACTGATGCATTTTGATTTATCAAACATGACAGTTGGATTTTTGCCATACTTGGAAAGTTTATAACAATGGCATTTAACCAGGCACTATTTTTAAAACACATTACACATTAACGGTGTGAATGGATTGCCAACCATTTACATCATAAGGCCATAAAGAGTGCTACCCCTTTAAGAAAATAGCAGCGAGGTCGATTGTTATTCCCCAGCAGGGAGTTAATTTGCATTTCTGCCTCATGTAATATTTGTGATATGCTGTTAAGAGTGTGAAAAAAAAAGTGAATATCCAACTGTCATAAACCCCTTAACCACCAAAACAACATTATCTGAGTGTCAATACATCAAGATTGAGTTGATTTACTGTTGGCTGTTATAATGATGATGTAGAACAGATGGCATGGAAAGAGATGATGCCAGCAGGGGTGTTATTATTATCTTGCAGGTTAGTTGGCTATCAAAAATGTTGTTTGAAAAAATTATTTATGCAATTTAATATCTGTTCTAATTGGATAATTATGAAGATAATTTAATATAATTGCTGCTTGTGTACATGTTTGTGGATTGTCCCATCACTATTCCATCCATCCATCCATCCATCCATCCATCCATCCATCCATCCATCCATCCATCCATCCATCCATCCATCCATCCATCCCAAATAATTCTGAAGAAACAAACTGAATTAAATGTAAAATTTAGAAGTAGAAAGACTTTCTTGTAAATTAATCTTTGTTTTAAATCATTTTTGCAGTGTACCTGAGGCAGAATATTCACATTTACAAATTGATATTCCAAAATCTAACCAGATCAATCAGAATAAAACCACCAAGATGACCTTTATTATCTGATGCATGTTTTCCCAGACTTTAAAGCAAATCAGTTTAGTCAAGCCCATCAGCATCCTCCCTCATTCTCACTCTCCTTCTTCTGTTTGCACTTGTTCTTCACACCTTGACAGGGTTCAGCAGTCCCTTTAGACAGATTGGATTATGGCTATGCTTGTTTAAGTGAGGGGAATAGACAGACTCAAACTGATGAGCCAGGGATCATTATGGTCTCTGTAATGTTTTCATCTCACTCCGTGGTAATTTGTTTACCCTCCAACAGCGCTGGCAGTCCACAAACCCCTGCTCTATTTCATCTGGCAATAACAGAGATGTGACGGCCCGACGCTCTCAAAACTCACCCTCTGTGAATCATGACAAAAATTACTCTCAGGGCAGTATGGCATAGCCACTCGAAGAGACTAATCAGTTGCTCTACGGCACCTTGGATGGGAATACACACACACACACACACACACACACACACACACACACACACACACACACACACACACACACACACACACACACACACACACACACACACACACACACACACACACACACACACACACACACACACACACACACACTCCTAATCAGAGAATATTACCTCTCTCCATCCATTTCCCATATTCCCATTTCCTTCTAGCGAGAGAGTGTGTGTGTGTATTTAGAGGATGTGTCAGTGGAGCATTGCATCCGTGAGTGTCTTTGGCTAATGTTGCAGCCACAGATGTTTGTCTCCATTAAGATGCTCAATGCACAAGTTCAACGTTTCCAGTTCTCAAACTGTTTTGTTAAAGATTCTTTTAGTACTTTTTAGGAATACATATTTGGCAATAAATACGTGCAATTCCATTGAGATAAATATGAGATCAATTAAAACAATTCTTGCAAAAGGTGTGATTATACAGACTTTTAATGACCTCTCACAGTCTTTTTAGAGAGACCATAAATGTGATCCAGTAACTGGCATTAACTATATATTTAACAAAAATACTAAACAAACAGTATTTCATTTATTAATATAAAATAATCTGACAAAATGTGTAATGTGTATCTTTATCCCACCGTTATTTGTAAGCTGCATCTGTTTTAATCACTAAAACGAACCGGCACATAAGAATCATTTAATCAGGAGTGTTATCAGGACCTGGTTGGACAGTGCTGGCTTGGTTGTACAGTTCAGATTCACTAAAAACGAACAGGCTAATAAGAGTAATTTGTTCAGGAATACGATTGCAGTAGTCTTTTGATTTGCTAAAAAGAACAGGAGTCATGTAATCAAGAGTTGATTGGACAACAGCAGTTGTGCTGTATGTTTTTGATTCACCAAAAAGAACCAGTTCATAAGAGTCATTTGTTCAGAAATTGGATTGCAGTGGTTATACTGTATGATTGTGATTTACTAAAAATGTATGGTTCATAAGACTTGTTCAGGAATCAGATTACAGTAGTCACATTTTATGTTTTTGAATCACTAAAAAGAATCGGCTCATTAAAGTAATTGGTCACACTTTGTTTGGGGAACACATATTCACTGTTAATAGTTAGTAAGGTAGTTGTTGTAGTGGTTAATTTTAGGTATTAAGGGATGTTGAATATGGTCATGCAGAATAAGGCATTAATATGTTCTTTATAGGGTTGTCAAAAGTATCGACTTCGGTACCAAATCGGTACTGAAATTTTAAAAATGTGACGATACCAGCATTTTCCCCTAGCATTTTCAGCACTGTTTAGTGGATTCTTAAACATCTCTGATTGGCCATTGTGTTCACTAGATATGTCTGTGATTGGCTACAATGATCGACGCCTCCAAAACGTTGTAAATGAATAGACATCTTTGACGCTCTTCACCGAGCGCTTACACAGGCATCTATCCCTAATATATACTGTATGTGCTGATAGACACCTTGTTTCAAACATTTCTGTGTGTATCTGTGTAAGCGCTCGGTGAAGAGCATCAAATATATCTATTTACAACATGTTTGATGTATTGATCACTGTAGCCAATCATAAACGTATCTGTTGAGCATGTTAACATAATAGCCAATCAGAGGTGTTTAAGAATCTGCTCAACAGCGCACAAAATACTAGGGTATCGTCACATTTTATGTCGGTACTTTGATAACTCTAGTGCTTTTTAAGTGCTAACAAACAGTGTTGGGAAAAGTTGCTTTTAAAAGTAATGAATAACAATATTGAGTCACCCATAAAAAAGCTACTAATTGCATTACTTAGTTACTTTTTTATGGAAAGTAATGCGTTATTATGTTTGCGTTACTTTTTCTCACCTGGGCTGGGCTTGCTTGTTTGTTTTTTAATAACAACAAAAAATCTATTTTTGGCAAATGTAAAGGCCCTTTCACACCAAAAGTGAAATGGATAAACTTCAGGCTGATCACAAATGTGATTTTTATCTAAAGTCATTTTTGATTATTAGTATGGTTGAATTGGATCATCAAAGGTCAACAGCAAAGACATTAGTTAATAAAGTGAGATTAAATACATAAAGTATATTTGTTAATATTTGCAAGTGAGATGAGTTAATGATCGCATTCAGTCTAGAACTAAAATAACCACCATGTTTACACACAACATCTCTGCACTTACGATTTCTCTCAACATTGAGACAGGAAAGCTGTCAGTTAGTACATGGAAAACCAAAGTGACTTGAGTTGCATTACTTTACTAGTTACTTAAAAAAGTAATCTGATCACATAACTCGAGTTACTTGTAATGCGTTACCCGCAACACTGCTAATAAACAGTCAATATGCTACTTATATGCAGGGTATAATAAGCAACTAGTTAATAGTGAGGATTGGTCCCCAAACTAAAGTGTTACCAAGTAATTAGATTCAGACTACACTGGTTGTGCTGTATACATTTGATTCACTAAAACAAACCTGTTCATAAGAGTTATTTGTTTGGGAAACGTATTGCAGTAGTCACACTGTATGTTTTTGATTTGCTAAAAAGAACGGGCTCATGAGAGTCATTTGTTCGGGAATTGGATTGGAGTGGATGTGCAGTATGTTTTTGATTCACTTAAAAGAACTGAAGGCCGGAGAAATGGAGAAACAATATTTTTGCCTGCAGTCACGGACTCCACCAGAAGGGACTGAATTCCCATACCTGGCCCCATGGTCTCTGCCGCTGATATGGATGCACAGCATGGTAAAGCTCCCTCCCAGCGCCCACGGGCACGTGTTACACTGAAAGCCTTCATTTTGCCAGTGGCATGAGAAGACCGCTTCCTATTCCTGGCTGTTTACTACCGGGACAGTATGCCGTATTGCCCCTAGACTAATTAGAGAAGGATAAAAATGAATAAATCTCACCATTATTGTGTTTTCTCTGTGTGCTGTCACACCGAACCTGGCTGAAATTAGAAACTCGCCATACACACCGCATTTGTAGGCTTTGTGTCATTTGGCTCAAAGATGAAAAGCCCATCATGGAAGACAGATAGACAAATTAGACCAGCGGCAGACACGGTTTCAGTATGTACCTGCTGGCTCATGTTATTTGAAGGCATAATAACAGGGACAGCCCTGCTGGAGCTCAGCTAATCCAGACCTGGGGACCCAGACGAATGCAAACACAAATGGTGTTTGAGCCAAATGATGCTTAATTGAATTCTGCCTATTGGGCCGGAGCTGATGGCCAGATCAATCAACACCCTGCATATCCCTAGCTGTAGCTGCTGAATCCTGCGTTTATTCGAGCATCATCCCACCTGCATTGCTAATACCAATCACTTAAAGCTTAAACAGCCTCGTGGATGAGTTAATGGCTTTGACCTGTGAAACCACTTCCTGTTGACCAGTGCCTCAGTTGCTAAATGTAAATAAACCTCTCACCTCAGGCATTATATGAAAATATTATACTTTGAATTACTGTTGCTAGTGTAAAAAAAAAAATGATGGTAACCCAAGGTATTTAAAATGTTGCTAATGCATTTGCTAAAAAAAAAAAAAAAAAAAGTGAATGTATCTTTTTTTCATTATTTTTACTGGAAAATAAGATTTATTTATTTCAATGTAAAATGAAAAATGTAAAGGTGTGTTTTATGCCTTGAATAAGAAAATACATCACACACAAGACATGAAAGAAAACGTCTCATCAATCTAAACATCATATTCGTGGCTTATAGACTTAACCCCTCGTATTCTCCAGATCTTTATTTTTCATTAATCTCAAACCGTATGCACATTATCCTGTCATGTATTTTTATTTACTGCCACCCAGCACTTCTTTATTCATCTCTCTTAAATCACTCTCCCAACCTTGACCTGGATGTGTTTGCGAGGAAGAGCTTTATGTGATTGACAGGGTAGATTTATGCCTGCGTCCTTCCCCGTGGGGGACAGAGTTGTGCTTCTGGCCTTAGACGGTACCCGCCAATCACTCACGGCCCTCACTAATCTTTGCATGGCATTCAGCTCCAAGGTGCAGGCCCTGATTGAGTCTCTTAATTATCTGCTGTGCAATCACTAATTGGACAATGCGACAGAAGAGTGTGGAGAAGATCAACAATTAATCAGCAGAACTGTGCTTTGAAAGCTTGAGCTATTATTGCCCACCGTTAGGATATATTTATTTTCCAAAGAAAAGGCATAATAACAGATGTAAGGTTTGAGCCGTTTGAGGTTGATTTTACATGCTGGTGATGGTCATGCGAGTGCATTTTCTGATAAATGAAGGATGGGAGCTGTCTCTATTCCTGAACTGAAAGGAATAAAGGCCCATTCACACCAAGGACTATAACAATAAATATACAGATATATTTGTAAAAAGAATAGCAGACTCCACAGAACAACTATATTGGCACAGAAAATCAGGTTGGAATCACTTTCAGATTTTTATTTATTTATTTTTTTTCCAGCTGATGAACGATGAAAACATTGACAGCCAATCAGAATTCATCCTGCTCGATAGAGCTTGAGCATTTAAAGAGGCAGACGACAAAACTGTAGCGCGTGCTTAGAATAAACAGAGCGTTATCGTTCGTTGGTGTGGATGCTAATGCAGTTATCGTTATGGCTATTGAATTATTGTTCTTGGTGTGAACAGGCCTTAAGTTACTCATCAACATAATGTTGTTCCAACCCTAATGGCTCTATCATACTCCTGACACAATGCGGCGCCAGGCACGACGCAAGTGCTTTTTACTTTTTTCAACATGCCGCAGTTATCATTTTCATGTCCTGCACCACGTTGTTTAAATAGCAAATGCATTTGCGCTCATTTGCACGCCGATAGGCAAGGTGTGTTCAGGCACATTGTTGGTGTGTTGCTATTTTGAGGCAACTGAAAACCTTTTGACCAACAAAAAACTGGCCTAAAGTCAATGGCACAATATTTTAATTTAATTTATTTTTTATTGAAAGAGTGCGTTAGTAATATGTGCCTATATGTGGGTGTACGACGCTCGTACACTCTGCTTGTTACACACAGGGACACGCAGCAGCACATAAACATGCCAAATATTAAAAATAAAAAGGGTTACAAAGTAAAAGTTATTATTGTGTGCATAAAGATAAAAATGCTTTGGTATAATCCGGCTTGTCCCGTAGATGGCCTGCTTGAGCGCTTTAACCTCGCGCATGAGCAGATCCATTTCCTCGCAAGACAGTTTTTCCATGTTAATAGTGAGTCCACCATGGATTTTAAAGAGATGAGACTCTGATTGGTTTATTGCACGTTATGCTCAAAACAAACCTGCACTGTAAAAAATGACCGTGATTTTAACAGTAAAAGACTGTAAAAATGCTGCGGTGAAAAACTGTTGATTGGTTTACAGAAAGTTTCCGTACTATATACGGTGCATAACTGTAACAGATCTAATGGTACATTTAATGGAATTTTACGGTAAAATACCGTTCAATTCACAGTTTTTGAAAGTGAAAAATAACAATTAATTGTAAAATTTACAGTGAAAAACCATATATTGACATTCCCACAATTCCCTGCGTGATACTTCACATTTGATATATTTTCGTTGAAATAACTCTGTTTCTTCTTAGTTTTTCTAATTTTTTTCTAATCAGTTTAAGGAAGTTTACAGATTTAAAATTCACATGTAACTCCGTAAGTATGTTTACGGTTTGATGTCATTTTTACAGTATTGTTCTGGTAACCACAGCTGCCGGTATTTTTCTGTAGAAACAACGGGATTTTTTTTTACAGTGTGTGACTCATTTAGAGACTAGGGACAATCCTTTTAGACCATGCGGGCACCAACCGTTTTCCCCATCGTTAAACTTGCAAAAGTGGATTCGGACATGCCCTAAGTGCACTTGTGCTGTGTGCTTTAGACCATATGCTTAGATCATTAAAATAGATTTATTTTCATTTGTGTAACAGAAAAAAAAAAAAATAAATAATAATAATAATAAAAAAAAAAAAAACATTTTTGTAGAGCATTCTTTGTAGAGCACTATTACCAGACAGTTGACGGTAGCCATTTACTTTCATAGTATTTATTTACTTTTTTTTTCTTAGTCAATGGCTTCCTGGTACCGACATTCTTAAAAATATCGGTAACACTTTAGAATAACTCACGCTATGAAGCATTAGTTAAGCATTAGTAAATAGTTAATTCATCATTTATAAAACATTAATAGACATTAGTAAGCCATTTATGAATACAGCTATACATGCTTTGTTCTTGATTTATAAGCATATCTATAATGAGTTTAATAATTGTATTTTCATAATTTATTAATGATCAATTTATCATTTTTAAATTATGTATTACATTATTCACAAACCAGTAATTTAGGAGTTGTCAGTGGTTCATAAGATCATTTAGGAAGTGTAAGTAAATGATTAATAAAATATTTAAATGTACATTTATGCATCTTATTATTTATACATATAGTATTAGTTACTCAGTGTGTTAATAAATGCTTTATTAACATATTCCTAGTGTCAAAACTACCTCAGTACTAACTTTAAAAATTAGAGAACAGCAGTGCAGAAGATCACTGAACCTTTAAATCTCATTTATAAAAGCTTTACAAAGCATAAATAGTCCTCACTTTAGATGAGCTCACAAAAATAGTTCACTGACCACTTCTAAATGTTTTATAACTACCTGAATTAATCATGAATTGCAGTAGGAATATGTGTTAATAAAACATTTACTAACACACTAAGTAACTATTACTATGTGTCTAAATAATAAGATGTATAAATGAATGTTTAAATAGTTTATTAATCATTTACTTACACTTACTAAATTAACTACTGACAACTCCTAAATAACTGGTTTGTAAATAATGTAATACTTAATTTAGAAACAATAAATTGATTATTAGTAAAGTATGAAAATACAATTATTAAACACATTATAGATATGCTTATAAATCAAGAATAAAGCAATTATAGCTGTATTTATAAACTACTTACTAATGTATATTAATGCTTTATAAGTGATTAATTAACTATTAACTAATGCTTAACTAATGTTTCATAGTGTGCAGTTATTATAAAGTGTTACCAAAATATCTTCTTTTGTGTTCAACAGAAGAAAGAAACTCAAGTACAAGTTTTGAACAACTTGAGGGTGAGTAAATGATGATAGGTGGAACCAGATTCAAAAGAACTGACTCAAAAGAATGATTTATTTATGATCTGGTGCTTGAGTTTATTTGAGTAGACTCGGTCTGGTCACAGTGATTCTCAAAATAACAACTTACTGGAAGGACAAACTTCTGTTTGTGATGTGTTGAGTTTCAGTCTGATGTTCATAAAAAGTTATATTATGACTTCAGAAGACTTTGAATATAACACAGTTATTGTAAAAACTACTTTTGTAATGCTTTTTTTTTTTTTTTTTTTTTTTTTTTTTTGCTTAACAGACTTTGTCACTATGAACACTTCATGGTAAATATCCAAGTCGTGAAAAACTGTTATTTTGTATTCCACGGGAAAAAAAGCATCAAATTGATTTAGAATGACATGAGGGCGAGTAAATGAGTAAAAGTAAAGTGTTTTAGTATCCAACTACCATAAATGAATCATAAATGATGCACAGAGTTGTCATCTTCATTTATCGTCTTACGCTCAATGTAGCACCTATACAGTAATCGTCACATGTTCAATACTCTTTAAACACTTTGCAAAAGTGCTTCACATCCACACCCTGAAAATGTGCCAGCGATCATTCCAGATTGATGAATGCATAATTCATATTGAATTTGGGGTCAGTGCTAAATGAATTGGTCTATAAGAGCTCATTCATTTCAGAGAAGGTGAGGGTTTATAGCTGGGTCACTGCCACCACTACAGATCAAATTCCATTAAGATGCTCATTCTAGGATTAGCCAAAAGAATTTTGACTATGTGCTTATGTGGAAAGATGGCATTTCAAAATGATAGTGTGTTAGAACATTCTTTCCATTTTCATGAGGTCAAAAAAGAATTGTGTAAAAAAGCATCTAAAACTTCAATATTGTAGCTCTAAATTGCTTTGACTCTTGCATTGTAGGAATCAGGGGAGATGGACAAGAGATTAAGAATGAAACTAGTTTGATTTGCCAAGGGTTTGATCATAACACAAGTTATGTAATCAGATTACTTTTTTCAAGTAACTAATAAAGTAACACAAGATTTACAAGAAGATATCTGAGTTACTAAATAGGTAATGCAAGTTACTTTGTTGTCCCATTTATTGACTGACAGCTCTCCTGTCGCCATGTTGAGAAAAATTGCAGAGGTGTTGTGTGCGCTGTGTGAACATGATGGCTATTGTAGTTTTAGACTAAATGTGAACATGCATTTACTCATCTCACTTGCACAAAAACAGATTCAGTATTCCTCAAAATTAATAAAAACTGTGAAATGCAAAGTCAGAATATTACACAACCCTGCACTAAATCTAATTCTAACTAATTCAGCCATACTAATGAGTTTATATAAACACCAACATTGTGTCTTTATATAAACATTGTGTCATTTTTTGTTTTTATTGTTGAAGACTGCTGAATTTTCTTGTCTGAGTTGCGCCCCCTTCTGTACAGGCATTAATTTGCATTTACTTCACCCTGAGGCTTATTCATTTCTCATGGTGTGAAAGAGCTTTTAATTTACATGTTAGTAAAAAACAAATAAATAAGCCCAGCCCTAGATAAGAAATCCAAAAGTAACTCGACACATTACTTTCCATAAAAAGTAACACAATTAGTTACTTTTTTTAGGGAGTAACTCAATGTTGTAATGCATTACTTGCAAAAGTAACTTTACCAAACACTGGTTTTAAATGAAGTCCTAATGCACTTGGAGACACAGCACCTGAATATGAGCTGCTCAGAAATCCAAATGGTCTTGACAGCCAAAAGCAGATGGTAATTGCTTTCATCTCTATACATCTGCTGACGTTTCTGGAACGTGTAAATTACATTTGATAGCACAGAAGCGTTTTTGAAAAGGATGCCCATTAGGGGCCTTTAGATGATGGTAAAAACCAGGAGAAATCATTACGGTGAAATTTGCTAAGTGTGGAACAACCTGGCTGAAAGCATGGGCTTCAATAGTCCAACTGCACAGGCTATGAATGTCGTGCAGATTTCGTCCCTTTGAATTACAGAGAGGTGGGTGTAGTTTATGAGAGGGCTGAAAGGACCCCGATGAGCCCCTTGTCCTCCTGCGAATCATTAGATGAATCGTAGAGATGAAATTTCTACTTCTGGACGCATAAGTCTCCCCCGTAACAACTAGGCACGCTTTATCAGCATGTACACACAAGATCCTTCAGGCTCAGCTGGCTACCGCAGATTAATAGTCAAATAAACATTGCACGCTGACAGTGGATAATGTAAGATGAGGCTTCGATGTGTGTGTGTGTGTGTGTGTGTGTGCGAGCGTGCTTGTATCTGTTTGTGTCAGCGGGGATTGGGAGGGGGATTGTGCTCATCTTTCCCCCAATCTGAATGTACAAACTCATTTCCTGTCATGCATTCTCGAGTAAAAACAAATAAGCCAACACATGATGGGGCCGGCCTGGCTACAGCGCCATGGCTCACGTTCTAATGAAGATTTGTCTCCTCCGCCGCAAACACATAGAGCAGAAAGAATAAACATCGGCAATGAAGCCAGCATATTTATACCCCAGTTGCACAAGGCATTAGACACATCAGGACAGCTGCGGTGTGAAATAAAGATGGATCGCATGTGATGATGGGCTCTAAAAATTATAAATGGCAGTTAGAAGAGGCCTGGGGGTGTTGTGCTTTTCCCATAAGCCACTCTGAAAGAGACACGGGGGCATTCACGGGGGCATCAACTATCATAAGCCTTTATTGAATCTTTTTCTTCCTTTCTTTTTGGTCTGTCTTTCCTTCTGATCTCATCAAATCTCTCCAAAGACTGCTTCTAGGCTTCATAACCAGAGAATGGCATAGTGTCAAATGGCATCTGCAATTTTATTCATCCTGGTTTGTTCACTCTTGATTGCAAAGCTTTAGAGATTCACTCTGAATTAGTTTTTTTCTAGCTGGCCTTTATTTCTTGCTTTCTGGTGGGTCAGTTTCATTTCATTCATTCATATAGTTTTGTATGAGAGAGAAAATATTAAGTGACCTTTTATAAAATGAAGTACCTAGTGTTGTTTCCAAGATAGCTCATACAGTTGCACAAGTAAAAGATTTGTGTAATCTGATCCGCTAGGCAAACCAAATATAATGAAAGTTAGTGGAATGATGTCAGCATGCCTCTACTAAAACCCATTTGCTGTAAAATATGGTTTGATATTGCAACGTGACAAAAATAAGAGCTCAAAATGCAAATTTGACCTGCTCACAAATGAATGATACTTTCTTCACTCCCAGTTAACAAGATAAAAGAGCACTTTTGATGTTCACGGAATTGAACTTTGAACAATGTATTCCCATTGCTTTGACGAAGATTAAACATAAAGATAGATCAAAGCTGTATGAAATAAAAGCCCTAAAGGGTAGTTTGTGTGGTTGAGAAAGTGAACACATGAAAATATGAATGAAAATATATATTTTAATCTATAACTATGTAACCAGATGCTTTATTCAAACAAATTGGCAGTTGGATTTGTTTTATCAACAGTTGCATGATCCTAACAGAGATGAAATCTGTGTACAAGACACATTTACAACAAATCGTATAGTAATTTTTCTACTACAGATGCATGAACACCATGCACCCTGTTTTGAGGAAAACAGCGGCATTCTTGGTGAGATAAGACATTGACAAAAAGGGGAAAAAACACTTAACTTCTTATAATAATATTTGTATTAATATTTAATTTGAAAATCATGTAATGCCAAATAATAGGTTTAATATGATTGGATTTACAGTGAGGAAACAAGAGGCATTCGTATTAATTAGTCTAATGGAAAACAAAAACGAAAGGCAGAAGGATTTATTTTAAATGTCTGATTCATTTAGCAATATCAGGTTTGATAGTGTCTAGACACTAATTTGCTTTCACAGGAAGTCAAACAGCTACTGAAGTGATGCAACTTCTTGTCTATAGTCAGAGTGATATAGAGGGCAGGTTTTACACACTGTTTACACCGGATGCGAGCCATACAACCTTCTGAATGTGCTGCTCCGCTCTGCCGCTCACTGAACAAACTGGACACAGAGAGAGATGTGTCTGTGTATAGGGGCTGCAAAACATTTTGCTTTGCAGTGGTTTGGTAGCAGTCTCTTCTAAGTAGATTTGTCCAAAAATGTGTTCGATTTTTTTGTTTGTTTGTTTGTTTTTGAGGGAAGCAAAAGAGAAAAACTTGGAAAAGTTGGTGGTAACTTTAGCAAGACACTAAGTTGGCAACTTCTTGTTTCATTGACTTGCTTAAATCTGGGAGACTGGAAAACGTCTCGGTTACGTATGTAACCCTCGTTCCCTGAAGGAGGGAACGGAGACGTACGTCAGTAGTGACCGACGAATTGGGATATCGCTAGAGAGCCCCTATCAGCTTCGAGAGAACTAAAACAAGCCAATGGAATTGGCGTGCGATATTTGCATAATGCGCACCTCCCCTAACAGGTGGATATAAAAAAGGGGGGCAGATGCAATCGCACTCTGTTTTTCGCTGAGGAGACAACCGGTGTCCGCACTGCAGCGAGGGTACAGAAACTGTGGCGACGGGACGTACGTCTCCGTTCCCTCCTTCAGGGAACGAGGGTTACATACGTAACCGAGACGTTCCCTTTCAGTCGGTCACGTTCGACGTACGTCAGTAGTGACCGACGAATTGGGATCCCAACTAAAACGCCACAGTTACGAAACCCCTTCCAGTGCCCAGCGCAGGCTCTAGCCGCCCGTCGCACCAAGGGGACGGAGAAGGGGGCGAGCTTACGCCGGGAAGTCTACTGCTGTTCCGATATACCCACTAAGTAAACTAGACTACACTGGGGAAGCGAACCCGTAAGGAACGCTGCGGAACCACTACCTACCCAGAGGGGAAGGAATTTACATGGAAAACATATGGACTGGCCCGCAGGGCAGAACGCATATGAGTCCCTGGGATGGCTCCACCTGAGTAGGGGGAGACTCATCTGACAGGAGAAAGCAGAAGCTCTGCTAAGGGAAAGACACGGGCTCACCGTAGGGAGTAACCGTGGACAATACACATATGGAATCACTCACGTAGAGGGATTGCAACATATGGAACCCAACCAACAGACAACATCGAAGATGGATGTTGGTCTGGCATCAGACACTCCGCAATGCCCGAGCCGAAGGTGGAGGTGGAGGAACTCGACAGGGTTCACCGAACGGGGAACACGACTGGAGTCAATAGATGCACATATCCTGCCCAGGGGGCGGGAGTGGCATTGCAAGCCGACACGACCACAGGTTCAACGCGTCTACCGGCTGGTGGAAGCGAGTACACGGGAAGAACCAGCTTACACGTAAGCTAAAAACCCTAGCAAACGTGTTGGGTGTCGCTCAGCCCACAGCTCTACAATCTGTCAGCGAGGCGCCATGAGCCAGCGCCCAGGAAGAGGCCACTCAGGTGGAGTGGGTTCTCAACCCGAACGGGCAAGGCACGCCCTGGGAACATAAGCCAGGGCGATGGCATCCACTTAACCAGTGGGCCATCCTCTGCTTGGAGACAGCCTTTCCCTTCTGCTGGTCTCCGTAACAGACAAAGAGCTGATCTGAGGTCCTAAGCTTCAAGTTCTATCCACGTAAACACGCAGGGCGTGAACTGGAAAGAGCGAAGCTAGGGCTGGGTCTGCCTCCTCCGAAGGCAGCGCTTGCAGGTTCACTACCTGATCTCTGAAGGGAGTGGTAGGAACCTTGGGCACATATCCAGGCCGGGGTCTCAGGAAGACGTGAGAATCCCCAGGCCCAAATTCCAGGCACGATTCGTCGACCGAAAATGCGTGCAGGTCCCCTACCCTCTTAACATGAGGCCAATACAACCAGGAGGACGGTCTAAGAGACAGTACTTTTAACTCGATTAATTGCAAAGGCTCAAGGGATGACGCCGAAGTTAGCTAAGAACTAAGGTGAGATCCCTAGAGGGTAAGGAGGGTGGGCAAGGAGGAATCAGTCCCCTCGCCCACCTCAGGAACCTGATGGTCAGACCGTGTTTCCCCAGGGCTTGCCATCAACTGCATGGAGATGTGCAGCGAAGCGGCAACATACACCTTGAGGGTGGAGGGAGACAGCCTTCGCTCCAAGCCCTCTTGCAGGAAGGAAAGCACAGATCTGACCGAGCATGATCGGGGGTCCTCTCGTCTTGCGAGAGGAGCACCATTCAACGAAAAGGTTCGACTTCAACGCATAGAGGCTCCTCGTGAAGGAGCTCTAGCGGAAGTGATGGTGTCTACGACCGCCTGCGGGAGATCACCCAGAACCTCCGCATCCCGTCCAGGGACCACACGTGGAGGTTCCACAGGTCGGGGCGCGGGTGCCATAGGAAGCCCCATCTCTGAGTCAGGAGGTCCTTCCTCAGAGGAATCGGCCAAGGAGGGGCTGTCGTGAGGAGCATTAGGTCCGAAACCCAGGTCCGAGTGACCAATATGGAGCCACTAACAAGACCTGCTCCTCATCCTCCCTGACCTAGCACAGGAGCTGTGCGAGAAGGCTCACTGGGGGAAAACGCATATTGCGTAGGCCCCGGGGCCAGCTGAGTGCCAGGGTATCCGTGCCGAGCGACTCGCCGGTCAGGGAAAACCACTGGCCGAGGGCAGTTCCTGGGGAGGCAACAGGACTACCTGGGCCTCGCCGAAGTAGTGCCAGATCAGCTGGACCGCCTGGGGATGGAGCCGCCACTTGCCCGCAAGTGGAGGCTGCCGTAAGAGCTCGTAGGCTGCACGGTTAAGCACACCTAGGACATGAGTGGCCTGAAGCGACCTCAGATGCTTCTGACTCCATAGCAAGAGATGGCAGGCGAGTTGCGATATGCGACGGGAGCGTAGACCAGCCTGATGGTTGATGTACGCAACGGCCGCCGTGCTTGTCCGAGCGGACCAGTACATGCTTGTCTGACAGCAGCTCCTTGAAGCGGCCCAGTGCAAGACATACTGCTAGCAACTCGAGGCAATTGATATGCCAATGCAGTCGAGGCCCCGTCCAAGACCCGAACCGCATGCCCGTTGTACATGGCCCCCCATCCGGTGGTAGAGGCATCTGTGTGGACCACAGCGTCCAAGGGGTACTCCCGCCCGCAGGAACAAAGGGTCCGACCACCGGATGAGGGTAGGGCGGCAGCTCCGTGTCACGAGGACACTGAGCGTGCTGCGCTGCCATGGCCATCTCGGGACCCAGTCGCGGAGCCGGTGTTGAAGCGGCCTCATATGGAGCAACCTGAGCGGCGAAACGCGGCTGCAGATGCCACATGCCCCAGGAGCCTCTGAAGTCTTTCAGTGGGGCCGCCATCCTGCGCTTGAGCGAACTCAGGCAGTTCAACACCAACTGGACGCGCTCCTCAGAGAGGCGCACAATCCGGGCGACCGAGTCTAGCTCGAGACTGAGAAAAGAGATCCTCTGCCCGGGGGCGAGTTTGCTCTTGTCCCAGCTGACCCAAAGACCCAACAGGCTGAGGTGAGCTAAACCATCTCCCTGTGTACGCACAACTGCTTCGCGAGCTGGCCAGGAACAACCAGTCGTCGAGGCAGTCGAGAATGCGAACGCCCTGTTCCTTGAGGGGAACAAATGGCCACCTCCGCAACCGTGTAAGGCGTGGAGCGACAGGGCCAGCCCGAAGGGTAGGAGTTTGTACTGACATGCTCGACCCGAGCGCAGAATCGAGACATGAAAGTATGCATCCTTCAGGTCGAATGCTGCAAACCAAACCCCGGGACGGACGCACTCGAAAATGCGCTTCTGCATGAGCACCTTAAACGGCAGCCTGAAGGTACCGGTTCAAGACGCGCAGATCCAGGATTGGCCATAGCCCACCGCCCTTTAGGGTACAATGAAGTAGGGCTGAACCTGACTTCAAATCGGCTGGAGGGACCGGCTCGATTGTATCCCTCGCCAGGAGGACAGCAATCTCCACTCGGAGAACAGGTGCAATGTCCAACGACACCTAAGTGAAGTGGACACCCCTGGACGCCGGAGGACACCGGGCGAAATGAATCGCATAGCCGAGTCTGATAGTACGCATGAGCCAGCGGAACGGGCTGGGGGCACTAACCAGGCCTCCAGACACCGAGCCAGCAGAACCAAACGCACCACAGACGTACCGGGGGTGGGGCAGCGAACCAGAGTACGGGGACCCGACTCGGGCGGCGTGGTAGCGGCCCAGAGTGTGATCAGACTCTGCGAGGTAGCAGTGCGTATGGGAGACGGCACACGGGGCGCGGCCTGCACCAACACACTGACACCTGCTGGCGAGGTGACAGGGGGCTGGGAGTAGCAACGCGGGGCGCTGCACATCGCCAGCCACACTCTTGGGACGTAGAGGATCGGAAAACAGTTCTTGGTGGGTACCGCTGGACTCCGGAGAGCCAGCGGCGGAACAGACCAATTCTCCACCCGGCCCTCCTCCGGGGAGAAAGAACCGTTTACGTCAGCTCCAGGTCGCCATATCTCCAGGACCGTCTCCCGCTAGTCAGGTGACTGCGGGTTGAGCGGGCTGGGTTCAAGGCCAGTTTGTGAGATGAGCGCATCGAGAAAGCACACTTTGACGACGGCACATCCCAGCAAGACTCGCCAGGGGTGTTTCTGGACCACCATGGTGGACATTGTCTGGCCAGGGGCCTGCGCTTTGATTTGCATCCTGCGTAGCTCAACCCCGACTCAGAACTACCCACATGCAATGAGTGCTTTGACCTACTGCAGACTTGCCAGGGGCCAAGACTCATGCAGGGCAGAGGTGGTGTGCCCGTAGCACTGCCACCCCACCCTAGGGGGTAGTGAGAGAAAAAAAAACTTGTAGTGCAGATTATGACCCTCTTGGCATTCCATATTAACGCCAAAAAAGGCCACAAACTGCCAAGTTTTTTCATGCACATCCGGGCTAAGCCAGGGGGCGCGGCAAGGCGAGTACGCGTCGCACGACACCCCCAGGGGCCCGGGAAAGCATGGTTGCCAAGTCTGAATCCGATTCGGCATGAGCACGCCACAACCGTGGGACGCTCAGCCTCATCTTCATGTTCAGAGCCCAACAATACTCTCTCCAATGTAGCAGTCGACATCTGATCCTCTGCTGGAGCCCTGACTAAGATGTTAGGTCCTCCATATTTATTTTAAGGAGGACCAGCAACACATGCAGAAGCTACCAGCCATGTTGGACAGTGAACGTGGCCGCCCAACTGGACGACACACGGCACCCTGGGCACCGACGTGGCCATGTATCTAAACATGATCCACCCACGAACATAGTCACAACATGTTTGCTATGCACTAGAGGAGTGGGGGGCCCACGGAGAATGAGTCGGCGGGTATTGCCCCACTGTGATCCTCTGGTCACCCAGGCTTATTAACCAAAGTAGCACTTTTCTGATTCAGAAAAATAACTAGATCGGGGAATAAGTGAGGGGACTCCACCTCATTAAAGGCAGCCGAGTCTCGACCGTGCATCTAGAGCGCCAGACAGCGCGCAGGGTTGCCGTGGCAACGCGCGCTGTCAGCCGGCAATTCGACGGCACACGGCGCGCTGAGCGCTCAAGCCCTTACGAGAAAGGCGAGCAAACAACGCGCCGACGTGGACATATTTCCATAAGAAAATATGACCACCCACAAACACAGTCTCAGCACGCTAAGCAGACATGAGAGAAAGTGATCGTGGCCGTCAGAGAGGATAGGAAACGACCGCCTCCAGAAACGCACAGACAGAATGACATCTTGAAAAAGACGCAGTGTCTGTCTGTGAAGCTCTTTTAGAAGGGGAAACTTCAGCTCTTTTGTGTCGAGACACACAGGGAGCGTCACGACGTGTTTAGAAAAACACAGGAGGAACCAGACCAAATCGCAGACCAACCAGTGGAATTAAAGCGGAACGCTGGGAAAACATTGGATGTTTCCACCCGGCTCACTCCAACTCGCGACCTCGCTGCAGGCGTCGTCACACCAACACAAGCGCCGAAACTTCTTCAGAGGCTTGAAGTTCAAACAGCCGCAGGACACCAGGTAGGCTCCGAAGCGAAAGACAGAGTGCGATTGCATCTGCCCCCCTTTTTTATATCCACCTGTTAGGGGAGGTGCGCATTATGCAAATATCGCACGCCAATTCCATTGGCTTGTTTTAGTTCTCTCGAAGCTGATAGGGGCTCTCTAGCGATATCCCAATTCGTCGGTCACTACTGACGTACGTCGAACGTGACCGACTGAAAGGGAACACAATCTCATGCTAATAAGTTTCACATTTTGCTGGATGCATTCCAAAGTTCAAGTTTGGTGAACTTATAGTTTTGCAGTCCATATTCTTTTGCTCGTTGTGAATATTTGGTGTAAACTCAACTTAAAAAAAGCACCTCAATGCCCAACTTTTAAAAAATTGCCTCCAACGGCCACCAGTGTCCTCTGATTTTATTTTACAGGGGTAAAGTTGAACTTGGTGGGTAGATGACGACACAAATTTCAGTTTAAAGCAAATGAACCACAGAAGGCAAGACTCAACTGGACTGACCAAATTTAGACATGTAAGTGATTGTTTTCTGCCATAGGGATTTAGATAAACACCTTGCTTTTATGTACAGTACAATCATTTTGTAACAACTTGCAAATAACTGACACTTCCACAAATAACGTTTCTAGGTACACATATTTCCGTCAGCCATTTATAACATGCGCTGTTTCAGTGAGGTGTGAATCGTCAAAAAGGAGTGTTTCAGTACTCATTTCATCATAAGGGAAATTAAGATATGGTATGTAAACTGTGTCTCACTGATCCCCAGCCACTCTGAGCAGAGAAGTGAAATCTGTTTTCGCCTTCATTTAATTGTTACAGTAGAGAAGAAGAGCTGTATAGGGAAATCGAAGAGATGAATAGTGTCAGCAATTAAGTGTAAGTGTTGATGATGGCTCTTAAGTTGCCTCTCAACAAAGGCGTGCTAATGCAGTCCATCATGCAGTCTTTTTTAACACCAGGGAGGCCATTTTATCTTTGAAATTAATAAGTTTAAAACATTGTTATTAGAAAGTGTCTGTGGTAAAGCAACCAGATATTCAAACCCCCAAAACATCTGCTGGGGAAAGAAGGCCCGGCCCACAGGTGTGTTGGTTGATTTATAACTGAGCAGTGTGGCATGAATGAATGGGGGCCTGCTTAGGTTGCTCATATATTGAGAATGCCAGGAGATGACAATCCATCTCTCAGCAGGGAAGATGAAAGGAAAAGTGGAAAAAGTGAGAAATTCTCATGAAAAAAAAAATAAATAAATAATAATAATAATAAGATGGTAAATATGTTGTCTTGTCATTACTGTGAGATCCACAACTTAATGCCTCAGAATATTATTTATCATTGTTCAATCAGTCTCAAGATAGAGTTGTATGAATAAGGAGCCAGTACACCTTTCCTGTTTAATCAGTTGTATAAGTGATTAAAATGACTTAAATGAATTCTCTGTGGTGAATTCATAAAGCATTTAATTGCAAAAACCTGTTTCTTATTCACCAAATATCAGCAATCCAGTTTAGCCAGGTGCTATATGCTAGACAAACTACCGTATGTATATTTTGCATTATTAGGGTCAATGACATGTAAGAGTTGTCCACAAAGGAAAATCTTTTAAAATCTAGTTTAAAAGTTATACATGTACTCTTTGCATTGATGTTGGTTTCAAGTGATTTTTCAAAACCTTGCATGCCATTATTTATTTATTTATTTATTTATTTTTATTTTTTTGAAAAGTTTAAATGAATAAGTTTCATGGTGTAAACTGCAAGCAGCCATTAAGGTGCCAAGCATAAAAAAACAAGCAAGAAGTAAAATCATCAGTAAAATGACCCACGCACAACGTTGATTGCTTTTTTTTCATTTTTTTTTTTTTTTTTCACTTACTATCAAAATTTTGCCATTTGGGCTTTACTGTTTAGCCAGCGACCTATGTTTTCAAATTTCCTATGGTGGTTTCAAAGATATTTGTGAATTAAAAAAAACAAAAACAAATTCACAACGTTGCACAAACCATAAGGTGAAACTTAGCATGTTAGATATTGTTGGATTCTGCAAGGACTCTAAGGAGAATCTAAGGATATGACTCCCATGAAAATAAGTCAACCAAAATGCGGCATGTAGCCTCAGGTCATGCTTGTGATGACATGTACCAAGTTTGATTAGAATATGCTAAAGCATTGCGGAGATTTAGCATGCTTGTCTTTGAATTTGTTTGTACGTTGTTCGAGAAAGGTTGGGCTTATCAAAAAGTTTTTGATAACTTTTTGCCAGAATAGTCTGAAGATGATTTTAATTGATTTTCATGTAAATTCGAGTAACTATCTAAGAGGAGTTCGCAAAAGTTTTTTTTTTTTGGGGGGAAATTTGGATGGAAAAGTTTCATGATGGAAATTGCCATCATATGGAGCAATTTAATCGCATTGAGCCAAGGAATTTGAAAAAACAAAAAACAAAAAAAAAAAAAACAGTTTCTAACCCTTATGGTTCAAAAGTTATTAGCATAAACATAACACATAAGACATAAACATAGCACACTTTGGACAAGTGGTGGTGCTAGAAAGTTTGATCTAGAGACACCAAATTTGGGAGTGTTCTCTGCCAAATTTTTTAACCTTCCTCCAGGTGGTTCTATGGGCTGCCATAGAATTCCAGATCGGAAGAAGAATAATAACACCAGTGGATACAATACGTGCCATCACACCTTCGTTGCTTGGCCCCTAATAATAACAACAACAACACCTTAAATATGTTAGGTTATTTTTATTTTATTTTATTTTATATTTAAATGTTTAAATAAATATCAGTAATTATTCATTTATAAATATTATGTAACATTGCCTCATCATCAAAAAAAAAAAAAAAAAGAACTTGACTCATGATGTATTAAGCAATTTATTGAGGATCTAGAAGTGTCATAGCATGGAAATTGAATCACTTATTTAGCAAATCTGGTGCTGAAACAAAGCAGATAACTTGCGCATATTTACTTTTGCTATCCTTTGTGTAAAACCCAAACACTTGTCTTCCAGTATTTGAGTTGTTTCTGAAAAGCTGTAAGGACAACTCTTCAGCAGGAAAAACCTGAGGGTGAGACAGAGGCTTAGCCACTTTGATATCAGTGCGATTCTCACAGAGAGAACTAAAAAGACACTAAAATAGAGCCCAAGGCAGACATCCAGAAAAAAGAAGCAGAAAAGAGGGGGAGAGAAGAGAGCGAGAAAGTGCTAAAGATGGCCCTTGAAAAAGTCCATGAAACATTACAAATCAAAATAAATTTCACTCTTTGAGATACCTCTTCATAGGAACAAAGCTTACCAGAGAAGACCCGAGTCAATCCATCTGTGCGGTGGTACGGAGTGCCTCAGGTCCACGTCCATTAGAATGCGTGTGAGGAATGGTAATAAGCTCTTGTGTGGCCGACTCTATGCCGTCTGACTCCTGTGACTGATTGGCTGAGATTGAAAGCGTGTGAACACTCTGCTTCTAATGTCGGCCTAGTGAAATAAAACGACTAATACATGCAGCAGTGGAAGTAATAGGATTCCAATCCCAGCGTCTTCATTTGATCAAACGACAGTAAGACAGAATAATTGACAGCTCCTTCCAGAAAGAGAAGATGGGAAATAAAAAGAAGGCTGACGATCTGATGGCACACACAAAGAAAACACACTTGGTGTGTACCAAATGATGTTAATGACTTTGTAGACGTTGCATTAAATGCAAAGATAAGTAGGACTTAATAAAGCCATTTTATTTAAAGGACAAATACACAGATTTTCAATCTGCTTTGTATTTTTATAGTGTTGTAGTGTTTTATAGTGCACTCATATACCAGTTTATTTGACAGCAAGACTTTTTTTTTACAGCTCCAGAGCTTTGTTAAAACAGTGTTGGTGTGCTCCTGAAGGCACACCAACAGTACACATTTTGGATGTATCCCTTATCTGACCCATTCATTTCAGGTCTTGGAATCTCTTCTAACGAGTTGAATCAGGTGTGTTTCACTAGGAAGAGTTCAAAAGAGTTGGGCTGTGTCTGAAATCACTGCCTGTACCCATTTGTAGCAATTTATAGTGGTTTCCAAAACTATTCAATCCCACAATGCACTGGAATAATGAGTGTACACCCAAATACGCTCAATGGCTAAAAAATGGCTATAATGCACTGTGAGAGACACTCGCTGAATGAATTCCCACATCTGACCAGAAGATGGCACCCACAGCTGAATAAGCCATCCATAGTTCAATTTTCTAAACCGCTGGTCCAATGTGGCTATAGTGTAATATCATACAGGTATAAATTCCTTTTTAATTGATTATTAAATTGTTTAATTAAGGTTTATACATGCTAGTTTTTTCAGAGTTCAAGATAAATCTTTGCATTACTACTGGAGCTGCAAGTTTGTTAAGTTTCAAATGATTATTAAACAGCAAGCACAAACTATGCAAAAGCAGCAGCCCTTCCGGCACACTCAGTGTCGTTTTCATTCAAGTGGAGTATATTAGTGGAGTAATATAGGGAATATCGAAAGAGGGTATAGGGGGTGATTTTGAACAGCCCTGGTGTACCTCCAGGAACAGGGTTGGGAAACACTGTTAAAACTACAGATTCCTGCCCACAGACGGAGGCGGAGCCAAAATCAAAAGTGCATTATGGTTGTTGGCAACAGGAATGCCACAGCCCTTTTCTCTGTTTTCTCTAGTCATGTAGCACTGATTTAAAAAAATGTTTTCAAGTGCATGAACAGCCAAGTTTTATTAAAAGCCCATCTTGTCAGCAGTGAATTACCACATGCAGCTAGTCGCCTAATGAAGCCAGTCAATTTAAAATCACATGACCTATCGTCAAAGACAAACGTCTCTCTGGCCAGCGCAACACAACATAATTACACAAAATGTAATGAGTACACCTTTCATAAAGGCTATTTGTTTTATTTTAAGGATTATATGCATTCCAGTTCAGCTGAAATTTTGTGGCTGAGTTTTGTGGATGCAAATTCTCTCTGCACCTGCTTAGGTCTAAAGTGCTTGCATTGTTCACGCTTGTATTTTTGAGTGTTTATCTGTTCTGTTGTGCACTAAAAAAAAAAAATCTGTAAGTGAGAAGAGAAGCGTCCATTACAACAATCTCTCAGCTTTTCCCAGCTCTAGACGAGACCTCTTCAAATCACTCAGACACGCATCTGTCTGCTCCTCCCACCATTGGCTGGTTCTGCCGTGATGGGCACGTCTCATTTTAAACTGCCAGTCTGGTGACATTGAGAGGGACCTCTAATCAAAAGATTTGTCTCTCTTTCACATCAGTGAATGGGACCTGACACCGGAGGGAGAAAAGGATTTGTCCCAATCAGTCTTCGCCGACGTGACGGGAAGAAGACTCGTGTGGTCCCGATTGGTCTCTGATGAATCCTCCACTTAGCCTTGATTTCTGAGGAGTGTGTGCGTCAACCAGAGCACCAGGTTAAAATCACAGCTCCGGCTACAGAAAATGCAGTGGTATTAATATAATCAGGGCAGAATTACGGACCAGGCATGTAGTGCGTAGATGGCCCTATCACTCAGTACCAACCACAGGTTGCTGACGTCACTGACGATTGATTTCTAATGAAGGCCCAAACCATTGCACAAAAAATTTGGATTTAATTTACGGGAGGTCTGGTGATGTTTGTGGCCCTGAATGTAAAAGACAAAAAATGCCAAAATAATCCTTGTTATATTTCTCCACATTAATTTTGTCCAATTATTTCTTGCTCTCCCTTTGCGCTTTGTGACATTAATTGCTCTTGGATTGCCTCCTTCAGAGGGGCTCATTGTTGTCGGAGGGATAATGTTCTTTAGCATAACATTAAGATAAGAACCGCGTTTAGACCGCAAGCTCTCTAGGTGCATTGGACAATGAGGCGCATTACAAGGTGTCATGATTAAAGATGGCACTGTGTTACTGATGTCTGCTATGTCAGCAGAGAAGCTGCAAAATGCAAATGCTATCCAGTCCTTACTGTATTCATCTCTTAAAGCCTGTTTCGATCGGGAATAATGGGCAAGACTTTCATGCAATCATATGGATCCAATGGTTGGGGTCAGAGTTCAGTGCCGCCTCTTTCATGTTACTCTAATGGGCCTGGCAGAGATGGCCATTAGCAGACTGTGATAAAGAGTCCCACTTCCAACATGTGCTGATGCAGTATCTGAGTTTAATGAAGCGCTGCCCTGAACATGCACCCTTCTACACAACACCTCCTAAAAAAGCTTCCAGCTCCGAGGACAACTAGCAAGAGCGGGGCCGTCAGCGGCACCCTGCCACAGAGCATGATGTTATTACTGAGCCACAGAACAGAAGAGTCTCTGTCAGAGAGGTGTGGGTGATCGAGAACATGGAACTGCTGTACTAAAGACAGAAAGGTGTTACGGCACACTCCCAGGGCGAGGTGTCTGTTAAGACAGATGTGAAGTGAATCCTTCTTACGTGACTGAGGAGGTCATTACTTTTACCCTGCAGTCTCCAGTACTTGCTTTCTAAGTGCATATGAAGAGATGACTACGGAAACTTGTTTCCGGCATGAAATAAAACATAAAAAAGATAACTGTGCCTTATTAACTCACAATTCTGACTTTTTATATCTCACAATTCTGACTTTATTGACTTTGAGTTTATATTTTGAGTTGTAAAGTCAAAATTGCATGATAAAAAAACTCACAATTGCGAGTAAAAAAAGTCAGAATTGTGAGATATTGCCCTGGTTTCACAGACAAGGCTTAAGCTAGTCTGCTAGTCCTAAACTAAAATGCATGTTTGAGCTGTTTTAACTGAAAGCAACTTAAAATACAGCTATGGAAAAAATTAAGAGACCACTCCAAGTTCAGAAATCAATGTTAAGTGGTCTCTTAATTTTTTCCATAGCTGTATGTCACTGCCATTGTTTTGTCTCAAGATGCACACCAGTAATGTTTTTTTTTTTTAGTGTACGTTTATAAAAGCTACTTAAATACCCTAATCGAACTAAGGCCAAATCCTGGCTTAGGCTAAGCCCTGTCTCTGAAACCGGGCCAAAAAGTCACAATTCTGACTTGTAATTGTGTGTTTGAATCTTGCAATTCTAAGGAAAAGTGTCAAACTCACAATTGCGAGAAAAACGTCAAAATTGTGAGATAAAAAGTAATAATTACCTTTTTTCATTTTTTATTTAGTGGCGAAAACAAGCTTCCATAGATGATCTCATATATTGGTTTTCATGTTCATGTGCATATATCTTCTATGCACAGATATATTCAGTAAACAGTTTCACAATATAACTTCTTCGTTTGCACCTAAAACTCATATAGCAATTCTGTTTTCTTTATGCTCCAATCCAGGTTTTCTTTGATCCGGTACACACTTTCTGTCTTGTTTAGCAAGTGTGCTGCTCAAAAGAAGTGCAAGTTAAATTATTAGTACTTTAAAAATACAAAAAAAAACAAAAACAAAAACAGGATTGATTGTCTTAAATAATTACAGCAACCCATTGTGGAAACCAAGCAGGCTCACAGTAAAATTGCCTTGATTCAAACTGCCACAATCGCCAAGTTACAAGCAACGTATCATTACACAAGTTTCCCAAATGCCACTTGATCAAACGCACATTTGCATTTCAAAGTGCCACGTTTTTTTGTGGCTCATAAAGAACATAAAATCACATCTGCCTTCAGATAAATAAATGCCAGTATAAAAGCACAGCAGAAATGAGATAGAAAAGAAAAAAAGCGAAATAACGAGCAGGCTGAAAATGCAGCTATTCATATTTTATATCCTTTACAGTGAACTACCAAACTCTTTAAACAGTGCACAGCTGTGCAGTATTGTAAACACTGCAGTTTTAGAGTTTAAACTTAAATTACAGAGAGTGTGTAAAAGCTTCATACAGCACACAGCAGAACGTAGGCAATATTGGCTTCCAGTGTAAAAAAAAAAAAGAAAAAAAAAAAAAAGAATTCCAATATTATAATTTGAATCCTATTGTAATTGCTCAGTCAGGGACCCAACATGCTGGAAAATTCATGTAACTTTGCATACGCGTCAGAAGTGGTGAACACTCACGTATGATTTGGGTTTCAGAATCTTTTTTTTTGTTTTTGTTTCAGTTCCATTATGTTCTGTCGTCATGTTAATTGATGTCACTATCTATCTATCTATCTATCTATCTATCTATCTATCTATCTATCTATCTATCTATCTATCTATCTATCTATCTATCTATCTATCTATCTATCTATCTATCTATCTATCTATCTATCTATCTATCTATCTATCTATCTATCTATATATTTATTTATTTAAACAAATTTCATTACTGTTTAAAAGTAATTTATTATTCATTACTTTTAAACAGTAATGAAATTTGTTTAAATTCATTGTCGAGTCTTCCAAGTCAAGTCTAAAGTCATTTGATCTCAAGTCAAAGTCAAGTCATTGAAGTCTCTTACACTGATCAAGACTTGAGTCCCCCACCTCTGCATCCAAGTGAGTTTCTTTGTAGTACACAAATGTGGCTGCCATGAATCAAAATTTGAGACATCTAGAACAAACGACCACTCAGTTACTGAAGCTCAAACAACAAGTGTTATATGAGAATATATGTAAACAATCTGCAACATGTCTTAGATCAGCTCCAGCCACAAAACAGGGAGACTGTCCCGGGTAAATGGAGCTATCTGGTCATCCCAATTTAAATATTGAAAATCTGGATAACTTTAAAGAAATGGAAAAACTGCTTTTACCTATTCCTGTTGTTTGTACTCTTGACCCTACCACTGTTTTGTAAGCTTCAATTGTCTGATTAAAATTTTATTTTAAAAGGAAGATTTGGTGGTGGTGGTGTGGGGGGGATACCCAGTGGAGAAGTGTGAAAGTGAATAAATCAGCCTGATTATTCCACAGTAGGAATCAGGAAACTTGTCACATTGTGTCCAGGTGAAGGCTTTTCACTCCTCTTGAACACAGCATGAAAAGCATACATGAAGGACTTTATAAATACAATGATTTAAATGGATGTAACAGCCAATATAACACCTGAAGTAATAAAGAAAGAAAAAAAAAAAAAAAGGGGAAAAAGACTGTGTTTTGATGGGAGTACCCAGATGACTCAGTCTCAGCTTCCCTCTCTCTTTATACTCTGCTCTGCTAGATGGGGACCAGCAGAGCTCCATGATGTCCATTGCACTGTAGCTCTAGTCTTCAGGAAACTTTTCTCTTTTGGACTTTTTCCCCCAACCCATTTTCTTTCAGGCTCTTGAACTTTTGTTGCCACAAGCAATGCTCAAGGCGATAGTTCCGCTTCAAAAAATAGTTGTGCTTTGAACACATCTACTGTCTTTGCCTTGTGGCGCTCTGCTGTGCTATTAACCGCCGTTGTCCGCAGAAATCCTGTTATTAACAGTAACTCTCAATAACTGAACTTCACGCATGCACACAAACTGGGATGGTCGCCCCTTGATCACAAATTAGTAGCGATTTGTTATAAATGTACCGGTTTGGTTTCTGAGGAACTATAGTGTGGTAGTAAAGGCATTCTGGGTTGTGCGGAAATCAGCTTCTACCTCGCTCAGATGGAAGCCTTTCTGCATACCTCCACAGGCCACAGGGGTGCAGCAGCCGTCTCCCTCAGCCGCAACTAGCGATAATTAAAGTCTGAACAACAGTGAGAAACCTGAGCAACAAAGAACGGCTCCGCTGCTCCAATCTCATTACCAGTAGTCCCTGGCCGTGACCCCCACGGCATCGATGCTGATTTGAAGAGTGCAGGGTATGCGTGGGGAGCTGCCATTAGAGCGGGTAGCCATGTTTGCAGAATGGCAGGGCTTTAATAAGAGCGTGTTGGGAATACCGGGATGCCAAGAAGCGAAATTAGGTGAGTTGCTTGGTGGAAAACAGATGAAACAATACACCATCAGATTTCTTCTCTGGAGGGCTCCCGTACTTCATTATAACAGTGAAGGCCTGGGTTCAAACCACATTACAAGAGTAGTGAAACCCCTTCCAAGTGCTGTGGTTTTGGCTTGGCTTGCCTACTTTTATCTACACACATGAGTTTCACTTTATTTTAAGGTGACATAGTTACAAGTTACTGCCTGTACTTACTATAGTAATAACAGTAAATTATGCATAATTACAAGTAACTAACCCTAAACCAAACCCTAAGCCTAACCGTAACTCAATAGAAACTACGTCACCTTAAAATAAAGTGAAACTCAATGTTCTTTATAGAGGAAAAAGGTTCTTTAGATTTTTTAAAATGTTCTTCACACTAAGGGAAAAAAAAAAAAAAAAAAGGGTTATTTTAAGAACTGAATAACTGTTTAATGAAAGGTTCTTTCAGGGAACTAAAATTTGTTTTTTTATTTTGTCCAGACTCCGAGAATGAATAATTAGTGAAGGTCACTGGATATGATCAAGACATAGTATTGCACAGCTATACATCAGCATTGTAATTATTTGTCTCATAAATGGTCTAACTAAGTGCTTTTGACTCCAAATTCAAAAGCATTGATTGCAAATATATATATATATGGTATACAAATACGAACTGAGTTTTCCCCAGTGATGTGGATGAAGTGTGGTCAATGTATTTAATAGGGGTTAGCTATTTTTAGAAAAGAAAAGGGAGAATATATATATATATATATATATATATATATATATATATATATATATATATATATATATATATATATATATATAATTAATTTGATGGCCCACTTTAGATATTCTATAAGTAACTTTGCACCTACACGTCAACTAACTCTCATCAAAGTATTAGTAGACTGTTAGGTTAGGATTCGGGTTAGTAGAATAAGCTGACATGTACAGTAGATGCAAAGTGACTTATAGTTAGTAGAATGTATAAAGTGGACTCAAAATAAAGTGTTACCAAAGTAACTAATCTGATTACGATCATTTTAAAACCTTCTAGTCTAATTACAAGCACTTTGTTTTTGGAATCTGATTACGTAATCCAGATTACGTGTAATCAGTTACTACCCAGCAACTGACTCTTTTTGGTGCGACAAGGCGTATCTCGTCCCCGTGAGAGTAGACTGAGGTGGGTGGTGATATTCGCTCTTGTATTAATGCTCTGCATTCAGGCAAACGTTATTTTATAAAGGTCAGCGAGAGTCGCATTAGGACACGGGGGCCGCTCTGACGGCCTGACCTTTTTAACAGCACATCCCTGCAGCCGTGCTCACACCATCTCAGCCCGCTCTGTCCCCCGGCACTGTGTCTACAGTTCTCCTGACAGTTGACCAGAGTGAGCCAGGCCTGGGTGTGAATGTGAGTTAGCCTGAGGATGGAAGGACTATACCTGTGACCACACTGTCACAATGATTTAAGAGAAGTGATTACTCCTCTGAGTTATATACAGTACCTCCAGATCACCACACATATGTGATCCTTCTGTGTCTTCAGTGTGAGTAAAAGTAACAACTCTGATCTTAATTTTAACTGTTATATATTAAAAAGGTCAACATGAAATTGAATTTGACCCTTTTAGCTTTACTAATGCATGTTCCCGGTGTTATCGTTCATGATTTATTGATGCACATAATTCAAAAGGAATGAAAATATTACAAGGAAATTGCTCCATTACTTCTATTCTATAAAACCCAGTTTTTTTGTAACCTTAACCCAAAATATTTTATATAAAATATTAAAATATATATTAAATATTTAAATATTTAGTTATAAAATATTATAACTTTATTTTTATTTTTGTTATTTTCTGTGGTGGTTCATACCAACTTACTAACTTTATTGCAATAACAAAAACTAGTTTGGGACTGCTATTTAATAGCCTTAACTTATACAATTTATGTGATAGTGAATAGCGACCAAAAAAGTATCACAGAATGATACATGTGCCGTATTTTCCAAATGTTCTAAGCGTATTGAAATTTCCATTTTATTAATCTTGATATCTCACAACTTGTGTGCTTTTTCTGGACAAATTGGAGTAAACTGCAGCGCTAATAGTGTCTCATGAACTCGCACATCATGGAGCCGTGCACAGAAGACCAATGGCCACGTTCATTTTTGTGAAATTATGCATAAAGTTTTAGTTTGTTTTTCACCAAATCCTATCATATACCCCCAGAACACTTGTATTATACATTACGTGTCACATGCACTGTAAACCTGAATAAGTTGGCAAATCAAAAAAATAAAAATAAAATCATAACATCACATTTTTTAAGTTAAGAAATTCAAATTTTAAGTAAGCAGAACTGGCAGATTTCAGATTTGTACTCATACATTTTTAATTGCTCTTAACCTGGAAATTGTGTTCATTCATACATTTAACTTAAAATTATAATAATTATTTTTGTCGTTATGATAGGACAGTAAGCAGACAGCAGACAGGAAGTGAAGTGGGAGAGAGAAGGGGATGGTATCGGGAAAGGTTTACAAGTCAGGACTTGAACTCGGGTCCCACAAGGCTATTGGCGCTGACAAAACTACAATGTAATCTCAATTAAAGTATTTTTAGTTGTGGCAATTTAGCTACCAATAACTAGCTAACTCAGCCAAAGCTAATTGGTAACACAATGCTTTAATGTCATTAGAATAGCATAGCAATTTCTGAAAGATTATGGCAAAATAATCATTCAATATTAGCATAGCAAAGCATTAAACACTACTAAATCTCCCACTCAATATTAATCTTTCAAATATATATATTACAGTATTACAAACCACGCCCCTTCAAATTACTCCTACTGAAACAAGTTACACCTCCCGCGAAGAAGCAAGCATGGATGTCACTGACTAAAACAATCTTTTGAAGTAAATTATTTTATGTTTTTTGAATGAAATGTTTGTAAGACAAGCTTATGTTGCTTCAAATCTTATCAAGTATGAAATAACAGCTAGTAGTAAAACATAAAATACATTTTACTATCAACTTATCCCACACACCGAAACCTTACCCTAAACCTACCCCTTCCATAAAAATAAATTTTAGTGTAGAGTTTTATAACTAAAATACTTTTAAAAATTGATGAAAACAAACAGGATGACTATGGTGTCTGGTGATCTGTGTTATACGATCTGTATACCTTATCACTAGGTGGCGATACTGAATCTTAAAAAGCGAGGAAAGTGAAGCAAAGAAGAGCATTACTAGTGATGACATCAGCGATTTCAGAGAGAGAGGGGGTCTGATGACATCCCAAATGGCTGTTTCATTATAGGGGGCGTAACTTGAGGGAAGGGGCATAATTAGTAGGGGCGTGGCTTGTAGTACCACAGGACACACTTGTCATTCTGTGATACTTTTGTGGCTTTTTTAAAAATATTGATGCTGGTCACTATTCACTGCTATGGATGAGTGCGAGCGGGACATTTTTTAAAAAATTCTCCTTTTGTGGGCCAAAAAAGAAAAAAGGGCATACTGCATTAGAGCAACACCAGTGTGAGCTGACTTAATTTTCATTTTATTGTGAAATATCCCTTTAAGCCACAAATGCTGTAGATTGAATTTAACTTGTATTGAATATTTCTTTAAATTAGTTTTCTTTGAGGTCATTTTTTTTTTTTTTTTTTTTGTTATGGGGATGGATATTTTAGAGCACAATAGAAAATAATTAGGGGAAATGAGATTAGGGAAGTCAGAGAGGCTGCTAGCAAGATTCAAACAAGTCTCATCCACATGAGCACCACATTTCAACGCTTCAGAAGCACATGTGGTTTCCTCTAGGGCTCTGACCACTTTGAAATGGTTAGCTTATTTTACAGCTTGCTGAATTCAAGAAAGATTAAAAACTTTTCAGCATTTGAACTCACTCTGATATGCCAGCATGACCTTTAGGTTGGCATTATAGAACTGTATTACAATCCTTTTACGGCCTGTAAATACAACTCAGATTTTTTATGCCTTTTTAAATGTGATTTTATGTCCAATGTTAGAAAAGATCAGAAACAAAATTGGTCTTCAGCATTGTACTCCTACTGGATTCTCTCTTTCACACCTGACACCACTGGACTAGCCTTTCTCTGGTAATTAAAATGTCACAACTTCAGCCAACCTGTCCCCACCTTTGCTAGTGACCCAACCAGCCCTTGCCAGTCTGACAGGAGGTGCCATAACCACACCGCTCAGCCTCCAATTAACACAGCTTACCCAGAGCCAACAAGAGCCTGCCGCAGAGGGACAGAAGTGTAAAATTAAGCTGTCTACCCGCTGCAACTCATTGTAAAAGCCACCTTGGCCTTGTGAAGAGTATGTGTTTTTTATGTCTTTTAGAGAGAAAAGGGAGAAAGAGAGACAGTCAGTTGAGTTGGAGAAAGAAAAAGGGAGTCTGCGTGTGTATGTGAGACTCTCTTTTATTCTTTTCTCACACTCAAATATTTTCAATATATTATAGATATATTTTCAAAATATTATAGATCTCAGTTTCAATGTGAAACAACAGTTTTTGGCCATTTTTCAGCTTGACCAGACTGGGAGACCAGCTTAAACCTGTTGAGCGAGAAAGGTTGTTTTGACACATTTGTCATGATAATTTGCATACCTCCTAACAAGAATGGATCTGAATTAATTGGTATCGAAACCTCAAAATAAGTAAAAAAATATTTTATACTACATCTGCATATGGCTAGGGTCTGTCTCTCTAAATGAAGAAGAAAACAGGCCTATATTCTCTGCGCAAACTGGTTGTCGATAAGACAGCAAAGATCTCGGAGTGGCCAGATCTTCTAGAGATTTTAATTACAGATGAGGAATGATTAATTGGAGTGAAATAGGGCTTTCATTTCTAAACCACTGCTCAGCTGAGTTCTGTCCTTCTTTATCTGTTTAGCTTGTTACAGCATTTTATTTGAAACAGAGAGCATAACATCTTTGCAAACAAGTCCTGTAAGGGATTGTTTCTTCTTTTGTTGAATACCACATGTAAATAAAATTCTTACTAGATGACAGACCTTACTGATATAGCCAACTTGAGAAAGAGCAGCATGCACATCATAAAACTAGACAAACATTTTGTTCATTCAGGTTTGCTCGGATTGACTGATGGGTCTTGGAGGATGGAGTTTTGTGAGAAGACTGTGGTCGAAAGTTGGCAAAACAGCTGAGATCACTCACAAAACCTTTAAAGGACTAGTTCACTTTAAAATGAAAATGACCCCATGATTTACTCCCCCTCAAACCATCTTAGGTGTATATGACTTTTTTCTTTCAGATTAATACAATTCAAGTTATATTAATAATCACCCTGATGCTCCCAAGTTTTATAATGGCAGTGCACGGAAACGACCTATTGCATCCATCCATCATAAACATACTCCACACGGCTCCAGGGGGTTGACACAGGCCTTCTGAAGTATACTATATTTAACGCATTATAATGTAAAATAACTAGCTTCTGCCAGACTGCCTTCCATATTCAAGAAAGTTTAACACCTCTCGCAGTTCAAAATGCTTACGCTACGTCCTACATCCTACGCCTTCCGTATTCAACTTACAAAACTTTTTCCGTAAGTTGAATATGGAAGGCAGTCTGTCAGAAGCTAGTTATTTTACACTATAATGTGTTAAATATATGGATATTTTTCTTAAGCAAACACATCGCTTCGCTTCGGAAGGCCTGTGTTAACACCCTGGAGCCGTGTTGAGTACGTTTATGATGGATGGATGCACTTTTTTTTTCTTGTGAACTAATCTTTTAAGAAGTTTAAGAACCAAAACTCTTGAGTTGCATGACAATTAGTTGTTTAACTCCAGATTTAAATGTTTAGAAATGAAAATTTACTCACCTATTGTGTTCAGAAGATGACCAATGGATAAGCATGAAAGAAAAAAGAGAAGACAAATTGTAGTTAGTTTAAATTCACATTTAAAGTTGGCAGATCACATTTACGTCCAACATGCAAACTTAGAAAATGATCTTGCCACAGACGCTAAACAATCTCATTTGCACTTTACACACAAACGCATTTATATTTCCAAAAACGCAAACATCTCCATCCCAGCAGTGCCTCGAAGAAACAGCAGTGATTTAAACCTCTCTCTTTTCCAGGCTATTGAGTTGGAGGCTACAGCCCGCTGTGTAAAGAGTGTGGAAATGAGGATCTCACATCCTGTTCCCCGTGCATCAGGCCTTGTTTGTTTGTGCAGAACCACAGAGCATTGAATCCTCACAGAGGGAGAAAAGAAGAAAAAGTGAGATCTTGCGGGGAAGCCGCTGTCGTGAGTGGGAGCGGGCCAACAGCTGGAAACAGCGTGGGCCTCGATAGAATCACATTAACATGGTCAGACCAGATTGGGAGTTAGAGGAAGCACCCTATGGTTGTTCAGAGCCGTGGCAGAATGCTGCACTCCTAACTCAATCAGTCATACGTCGAGTACGTGTAGTGCAGATTCATTCGCCTGTGGGTGGGATGTTGTGTCGTCCCCTGTCAGCGTGCACAGACGTGTCCCCGCAGAGGCTGATGGGAAGGCGAGTGTGTGGTAGATTAATTTGACTGAAGGTTAATGGAGTGACGCGCGCTATCGCTGATGGCTGTTTGACACCGGGCGCAAAGGGCATCATATCCCAGCATGCACGCTTGTGAGGAACACACATATACAGCTGTACCCAATATAAACGAGACTCCACGGAGCATCAATCTTGAAGTCGCTGCATACATTAGCTGGAGGTGTCAAATGCAGCGGCAACATTTTGGATGCATATTCTTTAACCTCTTCACCTTTTCTTTGCTGAAATGTAATTTAACACACTTCCATTTTTCCCATTAGACCTTCATGGCCGATGCATCAATGCGTTGTGAGATGTCAATAAGAAAGATTGTTGTTTATTTGCTAGGTCTGAGCCCGTTCGCTTGCTGTCTTCAATGGAGGAGTTTCAATGCACTACGCTGACCGTTCATGGTCAAACAGAACTGTAACCTGAATGGACTCAGATGAAAGCAGCATATCTTCTCCAACACTTCCAGAACAAAAACCTGCATGAGTTAGCCTCCAGTTTCAAAAGAAAAAAAAAGCAGCAAGAGTCAGATAGCGAACCAAATGGATAGTGAGAGAGCAAAGAAAACAAACAACAAAAAAGAAATCCATTGTACATCAATAACTTGTAAGCCAATTCTCACACATGATATTTCAAATGGAAGTTGAAGGTTGTTGAAATGCCAATTAATAGAGAGGGCACAGACATTTCTGCTACACACATTGTCACATTGTCAGGATTTAGAATCACAGGGGTGAAAATCTTCTTTTACATGTTTCGAGATTCCGAAATGTGGGCTAATCAGGTGAGAAATCCTAGTCTTCACATGCTGGGCTTGGTGGATTTAACCAAAACAAATGATTAGATCAAATGTCACATCTGCATGAACCGTTGTTTTTTAGCTTCTAACGGATATCTTCACCGTGTGGTGGAAAAAGGTGTACAGAACGCTCTAATATAGCTGTCATAGATCTTTGAAGCCTGGAAAATCACTTTGCCGGGTCGGAGATAAGCAGGATATTTTATTTTTTAATTTTTTTTTTTTTTTTTTTATGTTTTAAGATAAGCAGCATGTTCACCCTCACAATTTTCTCTCACCGGATCTCTTTCAGTCACTATGCACTTGCATATATTTATGCATAATGTTTTATTAGAAAGTGGCTGCATTATAAGCCTTACTTATGATCTGGGATCGCATAAAATGGTTGAAACTGATTATGTATAGTTCTAGGCATATATATATACACACACATAAATTCAATTTATTTCTTGCCATTTAACATTTTTTTTGCCTTTAACATGTAATTGATTATTTTTAAATGTCAGTGTGTTAAAAATGTTATTTATTTATTTATTCAAACAAATATTGCATTTATTTATTTAAAACTGCTTTATATGTGTATTTACAAGGAGAATGTATCTTAAGGTTGTTTAAATATTTACTGAAGAAAAAAAAAAAAAAAGATTTTTGGCAGTGTATGTCCAATGCTGGTATGTAAAGATTATATCTCCTTATTTAAAGGGACAGCACATCACCATTTTTTTAATCAGCCCCTAATGGGCCTTTGAAAATAGAGACCATAGAGATGCCTCATCCTGGGAGTGATTGTCAGCCTTTCTTCTGAAACCCCTACTTCACTAATGCTGTTAATGCAACTCAGATCTCATTTACTGCCTAATGACATCTTAAAGAACACAGATTTCTCTTTGGAGTCCATTAAAGAACCGACAGGCTAGTCTTTGCAGAACAAAGAAGGGAACAGGCTAAGGGAAGGTTCAGCGCTGGTTTGATGCCTGAGGAGAATGAGCTGACAGTGAAGTTTACATTATCAAAGGCTTTTTTTCTGAAGCGTGTGTTGCACAGACAAACTCAACACTGCAGACTCACTTTAGTTAAGAGGAAGACTTGCGTTCATCAGGCCATGTGTCTAAGACAGATGAGGAAGAGAGATAGAGAGGATGGAATAGAGTGCTCCTGGGGAATGTGAGCGCCTCGTGCCCGTCTTCCTTCAGTGTGGGGCTTAATTAGAGCCTGAGCTTTTCATTATGGCAACCATTAATGTCAAGTCTGGTTAACCTTCACCCAGCGCGCTGACGCCGCAACGCAGAGATGCAGCAGTATACGTACACGCAAACACAGTCTTCCCCCACACTGGCCCACTAGCGAGTCTGACAAGTCTGGGATACAGTTGTCTCGGCGTAATTAGGAAATGGTGACTGACTTTCTCTATGTTTATGCATGAGTGTGCTTGAGTGGGGTGAAGAGGGATACAGTTCATGATGGCCTTAATGCGATGTGTGGCATGCATGATGAAATGTATTTTGTAGATTATTCGAAATGAAGGAAAAGAATAGTTCATCCAAAACAGCCATTTACTCACACTCACGTTGTTCCAAATCAATCTGTCCATCTATCTACCTATCATCTATTCACAGAAAGAACCCCTCAGTTTTTGGAAATAATGATTAATATGTGTGCACTAATGTTTATAAGGTATTTAAACATGTTATTACATGCTATTAATGTCAAAATACATGACATTTTTTTTAGATTTTTTTTGTCAAGAAAATGCTACAAAACCTTCTTTTATAAAAACCAACCTGAATAAAAAAAAATAAACTAGATTTTCAGATTTTCAAAGATTATTTATGCCTGAAATCACAACATATGGAAGCTTGTTTCTGCCACAAAAAAATAAATAAAAAAATAATTGTGACATTTTATCTCACAATTCTGACTTTTATTCTAGCAGTTGCGAGAATTAAATATGCAATTGTGAGTTATAAAGTCAGAATTGTGTAATATAAAGTCGCAAGTCTGACCGTTTTTTCTCACAAATTTAATTTTCTCAGAATTGAGAGATATAAACCCACAATTTCGTCTTATAAAGTCAGAATTGCAAGTCTATATCTCACAATTCTAACTTTATAACACAATTGTGAGTTTATATCACAATTCTGAGAAAAAAAGTCAGAATTGTGAGATAAAAAGTCGTAATTACCTTTTTAATGTGTTATTTCATGGCAGAAACAAGCTTCCATAACAACCAGTATGTTCTTCCAAATTTTTTATTTTTGTGTTGCACAGAAGAAAGAAAGCCATGTGGGTTTGGAACAACATGAGGGTGAGTAAATAATGAGAGAAATTTCATTTCTGGCTGAACTATTCTATTAAGACTTTTCTTACTCTAGAAAGTGAGGCAGCACACATCAAAACACACATTTTTCCCATCTCCCTATAGAAGACTCCTGCCTGCATTCTAAAGTTGGAAACTACTAGTTATCCTCTCAGAAGTTTCACCAAGCAACACAAATTCAATAACGTACACTCACTTCCTGTGACTAGCTAATTGCATTGTATTGAATAGAACCACATTTGTGTCTGTGTTTATCAACGGGCAGAAATCTCAGCCATGATCCGGGATGCGCTTAATAGGAAATGTGAATTTATACCCACAATCTCAAGCTCTCAGCCTGCAGCAGAATGCTGCAAATTGACAAAATTCATTTGTTCATTTCTGTCTCATTTGCAATCAATGGTTTCAATTTGTTAAGTTTACATTGATGCATAATTTCCCAGCATTATTCTGGGAATATTGTGAAAGACAAAACGTTTAGACTCTTGCCTGCCAGACTGTGTTATGTTATTTCCAAGTAAATGGCTCCTAAAAGGTTTCGTGCAGCAGTGCTAGCGGAGCGTTTGAGTGACATGGAGTCGAGACGGGAGACAGAGCAACACAGACGCATCAGCGCTGCTAAAGTGACAATTTGCTCGGGCATCATGCCAGCATTGAAAAGACTCCATAAATAAAGCATGCTGGGAAAAAAAGACAACAACAGGCAGAGAGACCAAAGCAGACAGAGAGCAGTGCAGTAAGGCAGAGGGAATTTAAAAGAGTTAGGACTAAAAGAACTTAAAGGGATAGTTCACCCCAAAATGAAAATTGTCTCATCATGTTGTTCCAAACCTATACAACTTTCTTTCTTCTGTTACAAGCAAATGAAAGAGAGAGCGAGAGAAAAAAAAAAAAAAAAAATCTCAGTGTTTTGTCCATCCAGTGACAAAAAAATCAAATGACAAAAGCATTGTATTGAACCACATTATATTATAAATCACACAGGGACAAAAACCAGCTGAAAAATACTGCAAATACTTTTATATGTAAATGACCCTTGTTATGATTGGCTATCATTCTTTACCATAGTTTACATTGTCGTTCAACTTGCTGAATACTGTCACGTTAACATCATCATGAAATGATTTCTTTCTTTTTTTAATCAGATTTCAATGTTTCAATATTAAGATTGTACACTATATAACTGCACAATATTGTGCAGAAAAGCACAGTCGGTAGAGAGGAAACCTGGGGCACATTTGCACATAGTCTGTATAGATCTTTAGAAGCCATTAGTGGCAGTGTAAATCGGTAATTAGAAACACAAATGATGAAATGTCAGCCATGACCCTGGGCATTAAAGGCAGCCAGGCCTCGTCAATGCAAATCTACATTTTCTTAACTCCCCAGCCTAACACATAAGAAAGAAGCAATCAGATCTATAAAACTGACAATTATCTGAAATGAGCCAGAAGTTTAGGGTAAAGACCAACTGTATATGGCTCCACGGATATTGGATTTACTTATAAATGCACCTTGGTTGAGATGATAAAGTTGGATGCTTTTTTTGTTCTCAATTTGGGTGATTATGCAGGCAACCAAATGCACTATGCAGCCAACCAGAAAACAGCACGGCAGCCTTTCCACACTCCTTGGACCATGCAGTGGAGCAAAGAACACTTTCTTTTGTCTATTTCTCGCTGTCTGTCTCAGAGACACACACACACAAAAGGGCAGCTACTAAACTAGATAGCGCTGATGCAAGTCTATAACCTTCTGGGATTGCTGAAGCGAGTGCAAGGAAGAGAGGATGGCTACAGAAAAACATTTCAACCCTGTAGGGAAGTGCTGACTCCAACACAAGTACACAGGAGCCAAAGGCAGGGTCCCGCCTCGCGGTGTCAGGCCACTATGGTGGCAAAGCCGAGTGAGAATGAAGAGAATCGCGCCTAACCGTGACACACCATTTAACACGCAGCGCACAGCCCAGGAGGAGATCTGCCCCGTACGGAGCTGAAGCACATCAATCTGTAGTAAACTACACCTACAGATCATCCCTTATGCAGATCAGTTGAAAAGCTGAAAACACAGATAGATGGGATGGACTAGCAGGGAAAAATAAAAACTCTACAGAAGGACAACCGCGCTGTCTTTATGCGAGCTTGCGGAGTCATTTGCCCACACAAAACTGTCTAACCTGAACTGTCTTGACCAATTACTAGGGAGACAATTAGAGTCTGGCCTTCTAAGTCGCAGGTGAGAGTGCACAGATGTGTGTAAGACAGGCTCTGTTTCCCTCAGGAGAGGGACATTTTATCAGGTCAGCTTGCTGATTTACGGCGAGGCTGCTTTTGCATGCAGCGGACTGAGAGTCACAAAGAGCTAATGAAGCCTGACTTATGGGAAACAAATTAAATTTCCTTCCACAGGCCTCTCATTGACACTTGAGATTTGGCTCTGCCTCTTTAACCTCTTGATGGAGTCTGCGGTTGCAGCCTATGAGGATTTGTTTGAATGAGGTAGCCATGTTCGATTTGTAAATGAATCCTTCTTCTGAATCAAGTTTTTGCACATTGGCTGAACTGGTTAAAAAAATCTAAACAGTTCATTCATAAATTGGACTGAATCACAGTTCTCGAGTTAACAACTAGAAGTTTCTGACATGTCTGACTTTTAATTGTATGTCAGTTTTATTAACACCCATATAAAGCTTTTTTTTAATTATATTTTTTATTTTTTTATTTGCTTTATTTTTAGTAATACATTTTAGTATTGTTTGCTGTAAATGCAAAGCATGTTGTTAAAATACCTAGTTCTGTCATGAAACCCTAGATGGCGCAGGCTGATGGGTAGTAACTACTTGACACAACCTGATTGGTTCATGTCGCATCTGAAGCCAATCAGCTTGTTGCTCAGCATTTAAATGGGTGGTTAGCATTCTGTATAGCAGTTTGCAGCCTGCTTTCAGAGTTGCTCTGAAACTCTCCACCTTTCCTAGCTTCACCTGAATAGATCTGCTATGGAAAGTTTATATATATATTCATTCTAATATGCTGATCTGCTGCTCAATAAACATTTATGATTATTTTCAATGTAGAAAACAGTTGTTGTCAAATATATTCAAATAGAAAACAGTTATTTTAAATTGTAATAATATTTCACAATATTACTGTTTTTACTGTATTTTTAATTAAATAAATGTAGCCTTGGTGAGCAGACGAAACTTATTTTGAAAACATTAAAAATCTTAGTGGTTCCAAACTTTTGGACTGTACTAACTTTTGGAGTAACAATGCTGAAAAATATATATTTGTATATATAGATCTGCTACGCTGCATATATATATATATATATATATATATATATATATATATATATATATATATATATATATATATATATATATATATGCAGCGTAGCAGATCTATTCCGCCAAGACCAAATACATTGTCATCATATCCATTACCATGCTAAAAATATTCCAAGTGTTGCCATGATATAATTCATTAATGCATCACATGAATGCATCATAATTCATAAAGTATCACAAACTTAAAATGAACGGCCTATTAATCTAGGTTAATGTTATTATATAAATTTAATATTGTTCATTGTTAATACATTTTTGTTCAGTAATGTTAATTTATACAGCTATGTAAATTTAAAAAAAAAAAAAATGTATCAGTTTATGTATAATTTAACATTTACTGTACAGCATTAATAAATATAGGTTAAAATTGTGTTAATTTTCAGTTAAAGATACCTAACTCATTAGCCTGTTATCAAAGTTGTTGTAAAATGTTTTGTAATATATTTAGATTCTAAATGACATTGTTTTCATTCATTCATTCATTCATTCATTCAGATTCACTGAAACACACTAAAAACCGACTATCGAAAATGAGTCTGACTAGAGTGAAGACAGAAAAACTTTAAATTTTAATTTAATTGGAAACTTTCTTTCCCTCTTTTTTCCTCATCATCTAAGATTGAGTTCTGTTTCCCTCCTTTAGATGTTTCTTAATTTATTTACCTTGATTTGTTTTTAAAGCAGCTCATTTCAGATTTCTGTCGTGCATTCCACCCCTCTTCTTCTTCTTCTTCTTCTTCTTCTTCTTCTTCTTCTTCATTTACATGTACACTTGGCTATGAATCAGTCAATGTGTGTAAAAGGGATTTGTGTCACACATACAAAAAACAAACTCAAAGCCTCCTGTAGTGGCATCATCTGCTCGCCTCACAGCTAACACCAGGATCTCTCCTGCTGCTGGACCCTCCTTCATCACCTTTCTCTCTCAAACTCTTTCTGTCTCACACACACACACACATAATGTATGCATGAAATCAGTGGCCAGCACAGATCCACAATGTCCGGCATGCCATTGAAATGCCTGATATAAGCTTGAAAAAGATTAGGCTTCCAAATTAGGTAGTCCGCTGTATTCAAGAATAAAAATAATGGCTTAATGTTCTGTAGTGTATTTTCATAACCCAGTTATAGCTTAGGGGGCCGTGAGACAGAGCTCCATTCGTAGTTATTGATGTCGGTTTCATGATAGCATGCCCAGAAACTGACAAGGATGCTAATGTCTGCCCCTCGGCATCCTGGGAGGAGGCATACAAGCAAATGCTCATCTATTTGCATAAGAGAGCCAAAGTGAGCATTGTTGAAAATCGCATACTTTAATAAAAGCAAAATCTTTTTTTTTTTTTTTTTTTTTGTTAAGTTATGAAGGTATAACAGTGTATGTCAGGAATACAAATGGCACCAGGTAAACATTTTGCAAATGGCTTCTGTATGCTGTTTGTATGCAAGTGCTTGTTTCACAAATAGTTTCTTATGAATTTGGAGTAAGTGAAAAATTGTCCTCTTCAAAATGTTCCACTGATTTTCCTCCCTCTGTTCCATCCAACCTTTGCCACTGCAGTGATCTGGCCTGATTATGGTCTGGGGAAGCAAATATCTCTGCCAGTATGTTATGGCATAGAGACTACAATGGGCACAGACCATTTGCTGCCCCTCTGACATCATTTTACCTCCATATGCTGGAAACAGCAGGGCCAGTGTGGGCCATTCCTCTGAGAGGTGTTAAAATAATCCCTGGGCCTTGAGAGGAAAGCTGTTTGCTCATCCAATTCCATGCTCAAAAGTTTCCAAGCTCCCTGGAAGGTATATACAGGCTCTTATTCTATGTAGATTTCCCAACTAGACCATTGAGACGAGCCCTTTCTATGTTACTTTCAAACATGCACACACAAAATAACACAGCAGTCAGACAGTGTTTACAGTGCGTAGGCAGGCGATGCTTAACGCCCATCCAAAAAGACCAAGAAGTCTCCTGCAAAGCTCAGCTTTTATGTTCCCACCCTTTGCCACTTTGTGTGAGTAATACGCATTTGTAAAGCTCTCCAGCTTCTTTTAGCTGACTGTGGTGGGTGGGCCTGTCGCTCTCTCTCTGTTATTTCATGGATGCTGAAGTCGAAAAGCAGCACAACTGTGACAGATTGCTCAACCGGTGGGTCAAAAAGCCCTAATTGGTAGCGGGGAGCAGCAGTGGAACCGTAATGCATCCAATCGCCTGTTTTACGACCGACAGCCAGTAATGGGGTTACTGAGGTTAGCGTGCTGCCATTGTAAAACAATATAGCCGTACACCCTTGTTGTCGTGGTAGCTGGTGGATTCTTAATATTCATTGTCACAGGTTGTAACAGACGGCTGGAGCAGGTCATTTACCAGCCCATTGTCCTTAATGTGACCATCTCTGGAAGTGAATGGGGAGCTTGGAGACGTCAAGTGGACAAGGGTAGACAGGGGGCAGCTGTAACCTAATGACGGACTGCGCTTCCCGTCCATGTTCGTACCTATGTCTGGAGTCGCAAGACGGCTCTGTACCCCTTGAGGATAAGGGATTTGCTGTAATTAATCGAAGAGGACATGGTGACTCTTGAAGTACAGGACAGGCAAATTGTATCTGAGACAAAGTGTCACAGGGACACGTAGATATGGAAGGACAACCGCCCGAAACGTCCCTGACTAAGTGAAAGTGACCCCGGCGTCTGAGCCTGACAGACACGAGGTGAGTGTGATGAAGACGAGACATCTTGTGTCCTTCATGGTGCCTCGCAGACCTTGGCTGAGTCACTGAATGTTATCACAACCTCGAACGGACACCATCCATTCACTCAAACTGTCCTCCTCAGACCCGCTCGAGCTCAGAGTAAATTAACATTATGGTCTCGCTGAGAGACAGAAAAAAAAAGACTGCCCCGAGCCTTTCCCTGTTGAGAGCTCTCTCAAAAAAATGCTTACCGAGCACGCCCAATAATTTGCAGGTATTCCTAATTTGACACCTGTCTCATCATTTACAATTAGGCATTATGAGGTCTAATTGGCCATCTGCTGGTGCCATCTTATGCTCTTGGAGTGCGGCCACATTGGCGTCCAGCTGTTCTGAGAGGCCACACGCAACAATTGGACACACCAGGATGGCCTGGCATATAAAATAAGAAGTATTGACGACATTAGCATATCTAGTTAGCGGGGATGCGAGCTGAGGATATTTCTTATTCGGAACCGGTTCCGTTCTTTAAAAACAACAAATGATTTTCGTAATGCATGGTTCATGTGAAGTGTGTATTTGTACAGGACACTAAAATACTCTTACAGTTGCAACTACTAATTCTCAGTTCCACAATGACACTGTTGAATCTACAGTTTGATCATTGTAAACTGATCCAATGACTTGGTTCTTTTTAGTGAATCAAAAACATTAAGCACATCCTTTCAACTGACTGATCCCAGAACAAATTACTTGTATGATTTAGTTCTTTTTAGCAAATCTAATACAATTGTTAATCGGTCAGAGCTGTTACTGAAATCTGAATGACTTTTTGAATTGCAAGTCATCAATTGTATCATGTTCAATTTGAAATGAACCAAACTGTTAATGTGTTATGCTTCAGTATACTTAGGAGAATTAAATCAGTGGTTAAACATACACACTGAGTGCTGTTGTAGTCAATGGTATTTTATCATGCATGGAATGTCAGCATGTTTTTTGCTGATATTTAAAATGATCTCATCATTTGACTATAGACTGTCAAAGTGCCATAGTAATTGCATTTATTATTTATTTATTTATTAATATTTTTTAATTATTAATATTTATTTTTCAAAAAGGCCAAATGAAATCTTAAAGTAACCATTGTAGTATTGGATCATTAAAGGGTTAGTTCACCCAAAAATGAAAATTCATTAATGTCATTCAGAAATGTCATTAATTACTCACCCTCATGTCATTCCAAGCCCATAAGACCTTTGATCATCTTCGGAACAGAAATTAAGATGTTTTTGATGAAATCTGAGAGCTCTGACTTCTCCATAGACAGCGATTTAATTACCACTTTCAAGGTCCAGAGAAGTAGTGCAGACATTGTTAAAATAGTCCACGTGACTACAGTAGTTCAACCTTCAACCTTTATGAAGCGATGAGAATACTATATGTGCGCAAAAACAAAACAAAAATAACGACTTTATTTCTTTATATCTTCTCTTCTGTGTCATTCTCATATGACTATTTTAACACTGTCTTTTCTACCTTTCTGGGCCTTCAAAGTGCTAATTAAGGCCCCGTCCACACGAAGCCAGATCTTTCCCTATCCGATATGTTTTTTCCTCGTCTCAAGAAATATCTGCGTACACACAAAACCGGCTCAAAACGATGTAGTAAACATGCCAGACCAGTATGTGGTGCTGTAATTCTGCCACAGAGATACACTTAAAACAGAGAATAAGACTTGGAGCATGCGCATAAACCTTGTGTGTTGTATACAAACTTTAGTAACGCTTAGAAATAACGCTTTATTTTGGCTTAGTAGCTTCTGCAGCACGAACACAAGAATCTAGAGTCTGCTATTGCTGCTGTTGTTGCTGTTTTGCAGCATCTGAGACACGCGAGGTGATGACATCATCGTTTCACAAAATATACGGATTGGCTGTACACATGAAAATGCAAGGGCGGCGTTTTCAGATTTATCCACTCTGGGACCTGGTTTCAAAAAATATCAGATTCACCTTCTTAAAATGCTGGATTTGTCTGGACAAAACGCCTATCTGATACAAAATGTTTGCGTATACACCTAAACGCATCTCCGTGTGTACGGGGCCTAAATTGCTGTCTTTGAAGGAGCCAGAGAGCTCTCGGATTTCATCATATCTTAATTCCGAAGATGAACGAAGGTTTGGAACGACATGGGGGTGCGTGATTAATGACAGAATTTTAATTTTTGGGTGAACTAATCCTTTAAGTGGAATCAGAAATCTTGCAATTCCCATCCCCACTAGACAATCCAAAAGAATTTTCACAGTTGTTTCAGACTGCCTTGAATACTGTGTAATCACATGGCAAATAAACTCAGAGGCCAACAAAGGGAAGAACTATCAACACTGTTTTTGACAAGGATTAAAGCTGAAGCTCAGGTGATTGAGATTTGACAAGAAAAAGAGACAAAAAACCCCAATAACATTGCATTTACTGCCTCCATCCTGCCCCCATAATTGTCATTCTTCAACAGGTAATTGTTCTCTACACTCTGTCAATCAACCCTCAACGTGTCGCAGTTGCATTTGCTGTTAGCAGAGATTCCCCTGAGAGAGGGTCACCACGCTCTTAATGAAAGAAGATGAGTCTCTTAATGAAAGAAGATGAGTCCTCCGTTGAAGTTCACTTTCTCTATATCTATATTTATGAATATAGATTCTGACCTACAGTGAGCAGAGAAAAGAGAAGACCCTCATACATAAGTTCATGTATTTATGCATAACTACAACCTTATTATTTCCCTTCCTTTCTTACACTTTGAGGTAAATCAAGCCTTAGGTGAAACCCCCTCCCCCTCCTTTGTGTGCTTTGTTTTTGCATAAACGAGAAGCAACAGGGTTGGTGCCATTAAAAGTTTAAAGCTAAAAACAGTCGCATGTTTATCTCAGCAATTAAAAACTCCCCACTGACGACTTGGCGCAAACTCGAAGCAATGCTCTGAAAAACACTGTTTTCGCACTCCCGCTGTGTAGAGGAACTGTTGAACGGTTAGTCCACCCCTGCCCAGTATGCTAGGCCTGTCTCCCAAAGGACGGCAACATTTACCCCTTAGCATGAGTCACTATTGATCTATTGTTGTGTTTCTCTCAAATGTAGGTTCTCCCCTCAGGTTCTAAGCTGGAAAATGCTTTTTATTGTGCACACATATACAACACACACACAAAACAGTTTGCTTTTGTTTTTCTTTTCAAGTCTTTTTTTTTTTTTTTCATCACACAGACTTTCCTTTATAGCTCTGCATTACTAAAGAGCTCTGAATGAACAGAACACAGCAATACACTGTATTGTTTGTCCTTTAATACACCGTGATTCCACACAAAAATGAAACGATATGATCTGGAGACTAATAAAATGTTATACCAAGACTCTCGGCACAAACAAAATCATTACATGTTGTGATTCTTTGCTACGTGCAGTACGAGATGGCAGCCACTGTTTATCATAGAGTTTCTTCACGTTTCTCTAGTCGTGCATATTTCGTTACATCTCCATATCTAATGCAATCTTCAGGCAGATGGTCAGGTGTGTATTTCTGGGGAGCTGTGAGAACTGAGAGGGTAAGCCTAGTAAAATTATTCAGGTTAAAACAGGCTACAATGCATTGGAGACTAAATACAGCGAATAAAATAATATAAAGTTGTCTTTCTTCAAAGTTTACTGTTCACTGGGAAAATACAAGCCCCAACATAAAGTTATGCTGACGTTTGTCTCTGCAAGCATTGCATGTGTAAACAGAATGCGAGAGCAACACAAATGGAGCCCTGGGCTAATACAGTATCTACATATATCAAGTCCAAATGAGTTGGGAAGGAGCAAACATATTGGCTACCTGAACCCCTTGTTTTGTCTTCTTCTTCTGCTTTTTATTTGTGGTGTTTTGCCCATGGTTGTTTACAGCGCATACTCACAGTTACATTTATCTAAGAAATAGTGTTCAGAGATGAGAATGGCATTAGTGGACCAGCTATTTGATTTTAACCATATCAACAAGAACAAACTAAAGCATAAATAAACTCTTTTGGGTTTTCTTTATTGGGGCTTCAGCCTGCAATGGATTCATGTTCGATAGCTGCTTGTGATTTTAGCCAAGTTGTTTTTGCAGAAATCGTTTTTATTCGAGGAAAAATTGATCAGGTAGTATTGATCATACAAAACAAATATACTTCACCGAAAGTAAATTGCTTTTACAATGGTAGATATTTATGGGATCTTGAATTGTAAGCCCCAGCAAAATGCACCTTATTTGCAGATGGCCTTGTATACTATATGAGATAACAGTGCAGTGCAGGTGTGTGTGTGTGTGTGGTCTTCTGTGAAGAATAGGAAAAGGAGGCTGGCAGGTTGTGGTGTCAGGATGATGGGATGTGATGGATATGTTTGGACAAGGGAGTGCCAACTCTGCCCTGTTGCATTACCATCATCCAGTCAGCCAGTTACACTCACAAACACACACTGGGGTATTCCCATTAACGCATCACACATCCGAAACCAATCAGGGATGAACAGCTGCTTTAATTACCTTCCTTTCTGTGTTACACTGTTCCTTGTCTTCAGTCCTTTCCCATTCTACACTGTCTGAAATAGTACCTTTACAACAACAACTTGTCACTGGGACAATCTTCTCAAAAGATACTAATTTGTACCAATCAGGTAATATTATCTACACTTTATGCACTAATACACACACTTTAGAGGTGGGTCAAGTACAATGGTGTATCTTTGGTGCTACATTATTTTTCTCCAGCATTTTCTGCACAACCAATTGGAGAGACAAAGATTTGATTTGATTTCATTTTATTTTTGTTCAAATCAGTATTCTAGTGTGGTATCTAGATTAACATGACCCTAAATGGCACATATATCTCTTGAAGTATGTTCCACACACAATTTATACTATTTAATCATACGAATCAATGACGCATACAGAGTATTTTTTGTAATGGGTGATAGAATGGATAAATATATATAGACTGCATGAAACGCACAGCTGAACCTCTGAAACGTATGCAAATGTTACATGGATAATGACATAATGTTAATTAACTATGTGTTTAATTAGACCGGGAGCATGTCATTACTTTAAATGCCATTGTTCTTTAATTGCTTCATGGCTTGTTATTTATCGTTAATGCTCCGAATCCACCGTGCCGATTGTCAGATCAGTTGAGGGATGTGAGTTTAACAGACTGCTGTGCATTTGGCAGTCAGGCTCCATTTGACAGTATTTCCTGTCTTCCCGTTTCCTCCTGTTAAACCCAATTTGAGGAAAATTAATCTGCAATAGAGGCCAAATTCCATAGACTTCATGTTTAAATCCGTTCTGCAGAATCTCACAGATTTTCCTCCAAAATCAGTTGATAAAATCAGGAAAGAGTCCTCGGATTCTGTCTGGGCCCGCTGATGGTCCGTACCGCACACAAACAAATATATATACAATGCAGGTGATGAATTATGGAGGTGTATGGAAGCATTTTGGAATCTCTCACCCTCAGGCTTCCTTAAATGATTCACACAGTTTCCATTTTACTGTCCAAAGTTGTGCGAGAACATAGTCTTCTGTCCCCATTACCGATCAGCTACCGTTCCCCCGAGCCCAACGCGTGCGACACAGCCGCAGCAATTAGTCGAGTAACAGCAAAAACCATAGGCAGATGAGAGGCAGAACAGGAACGAGGAAGAAAGGCATGGAGAAGTGCAGCAGCTAAGAAGACAGGGCATGGATATAACCTTGGGAATGGGTGCCTGATTATCATAGAATTAATGTGCACATTTATTACATAATATTCTCATAGATGTTTATTGGGGCTAGGGGAAACCTTTGCTCTTTGCTGAGAGGAATATGATTACGTGTGACTTAATTATCATATATGAATTAATATAGCTACCATGGACTTTTACCCTACTACCTTTTAATATGCACAGAAAAATCAAATCTTATTGGAATGGAATGGAATGGAATGGGAGCTTAGATGTTTATGTTTGCTTTTGTTGCTGTTGTCATCCAATTACTGTGTGTTTGTGAGTGGTGTATATCAGATATAGAGCGATGCTGTGTCAGATGTCACAGAGTCCTGGTTCTCCCCGAATTCAAAGTTCTCAGAACAAACAGAAACACTTTGGACATCTAATTAGTCCATACTAGGATAAAACAACCCAGCAAAAAAAGTGTTGCTTGTACTCTGACAGAGATAGATGAAACAACCTCTCACACACAATAAGTGTAGCTGACAAAAATAGAGCATTTTGTCTGTCCGTCCGTCCATCCATCCATCAGTATCCAATCTACAATATCTAATCTTTTTTGCTGTTTACTCTTTGATCAGCTGGGCTGTAAATGTGACTAATAACTCCAAAGCTGCAGGAAAATGACATCATGCCAGTGTAGAACAAGCACAGTGCCAAACCCTTGAGCACAGACTGTCTGTGTCCTGAGCTGTGACGTCAAAGGTAGAAATATAGAAATAGCATGACAGCAGTCAGCAACCGAATGACATGGTGCCCGATTCTTAGTCTGTCTCTCTAAATGTCTCTGACCAGGTCCATTTGGAGAGAAGCAATATTATCTGTTTGACTAAGAGGCCCAGATGTCCACCTATCTCAATAAACACAGACCTCAGACACGAATGGACAAATAAGCCTGTTAAAATTGGCACGTGTTCCCTGCTCTACCTTTCTATCTCTATTTGCTAAGGTGAGAAGTGCTGAGTACAATAAGGAGTGTGTTTACCCATCAAACACAGCTCTCCAACTGCTGAGACTGAGACTTCGACATGCAGCACATTACCCACTTCTGTCCTGGGGCTAGTTGCATAAACATTATGTGAAGACTGTGTCTTAAATACTAGTATGACCAACTAGCGGCTTGTCAAGGGGCAATCAGTCTTAGGGTGCTTTCACACCTGCCTTGTAGGTCTGTTGAATCGTACTGGAGTCCGTTGCCCCACTTGGTGCGGTTCGTTTGGGCAGGTGAGAATACAGCAATCGCACCAAAAGGGACCAAGCATTGGGTCGGATTGCTTTCACATATTAAGCGAACCGCTCCAGAGTTCGTTTGAAAGCATACTGATACCACAGGTCTGCTCCAGAGTTAGTTTGAAACAGCTACAGAGTTCGTTCAAAAGTGTACCGAGATGGTATGCTTTCAAACAAACTCTGGAGCGGTTCGCTTGAGATGTGAAAGCAATCCAACCCAACGGACCAATGAACCAAACAATATCATAATTCATAACAGGAAATGTGTTGTGTAAAAAGCAGTAACTCAGAAGCAGTGTCTGATTCTGAGTTAGCACATTAGTTACCGTAGTTGAAAATCAAAGAGCGCCTCTTGATCTTAAATGTTGTGTAATTGCGCTTCTCTGTGCAAAAATGCTGTCCTGACGAAGCCTTGATTCCGGCTCTAGCTGCATTATAACATTCACATATGGTCTCGACACAGTTAGCTTACTAGACAGTGCTGGGAGATCCAGAGATAGCACTTTTGAATTTGCCACAGTATTAATATGAATGTAGTATATCATTTAATAATAATACTAATATTTTTTATTTATATAATGCCTTTCCAACACCCAAGGTTGCTTTACAAAGATAAGGAACGGAACAAAATAAACATCAACATCAAAGCACAAAACCAAGGGCAGAAAATAATATACAGAGGTCACTTATAAAGATACAAACTAATATATATAACAAATAACATATCCATAACAATGTACAATTTACAGACCGAGAGCTGAAGAATAATATTCAGTTTTTTTAAAGAGGTTTTTGAAGGAAAGAATGGTAGATGCTTGACGGATATCTTGAGGAAGAACATTCCACAACCTGGGAGCCACAAAAAAACCTGGGTCACATAGTCACCAGAATAAAATTAGGGGTGACTAACAATCCTGCACTAGAAGAGCATAAGGAACGAACAGAAGCATAGGGCTGAAGTAAGTCAGATAATTATCAGGGCCTTGAAGTTTACACGCAAGGAAACCAGAAGCTAATGAAGGTGACGGAGGATTGGAGTAATGTGCTCATTCTAACATATAATTAGTGAAAAGAAGAGGGCCCAAGACAGAACCTTGAGAAACACCAGAACTGATGGATCTGGTGGATGATTTGTGCTTCTGGTATTTTTTTATTTTTTTTTAACAGCAGGAATGACGGCTACATTCATATAGTGTTTGCGTGTGTCTTGACAGTTACACATAAAGCCACAATGAGCTCATGGAGCTAGTTGTCAATCATTTTGATGGATGATGCTGAGAAAACTCTGACTAATAAGAGGACAGTTGTACTCGCATGTGACTTGCATACACACATTTTGGTACGCTTTGTAATGTTGTTTTATGAAAGTGAACTGAACCAAGACGAAAATGCAACATTGTAACAAATTTAGTCCCTGTTTTGGAACAAAACAAATGACCCATAGGTGTGAAAACACATTTACATTTAGTATGAAATCAGACCAATCTCTGTTTTTATGTATCTGACTTAAAACAGTTATGAAGTCTTAAAGGAAAAACAAACTTGTTAGACTAGTCTTAGCATTTTTTGCAAAGGAAGGAAGAAGAAGAAAAAAAAAAAAAAAAAAAACAGATGCTTGTGCTAATATACCTTCTTTTTTTCTTTTTTTGGGGTTGGTGAAAGATTATGAAAACAAGCATTTTCTAAGAATAAAATGCATTTATGAATCAGGTGACATTAAGCAAATAGGGTCCATGTTAATTTCATGTTGTCTTTAAAGGTTTGTAAATAATTTTAGTCATGTTTTATGCTATTGTCTTCATAACATGACTGTAATTCTCCTCGGATTTGTGTGTCAAGTAGTGTGAATGGTCCTATATTATTAAAATGATAATAGCAGTAATAATGTGGTGAATTTCATTGTTTTTATTGAAAGAAGCTTTAAGGGGAGATAAAGCCTACAGCTGTAGACATCCTCCCTCTGGCTTTCCTCTGCTGCGCTGGAATCTCGCCCAGAGTGGCGAAATGAAAAAGCAGCCATGTCGATTTCCATTATTAGGCATCAGGTGCTGCGGCTGGACTGGACCCATGCTCCATTGCTCCTACCCTCCTGCACTGCGCCTTTTAACCCTAATTGACAGTCTTACGTCCTCCCTCTGCCTGCTGCCCAGAGCATTCGCCAGGCAGAGATAGAGAGGGGGGGCACGATGCACATATGTCTGCTGTCTGCGCTGGCGCGTGTGCCTGCTGCGTTTGATATCTCTGAAGGCTACATTGGATGAGAGTTAGAAAGAGTCAGCACCTCTGCAGCTGTGCCAGCTCTTCTTCTCTAATAGACAGAAAAATACGCTGCTTTTGAGACTGCTCACGTTAATGATACACAGCACTTAAAAGAAATAGCAGGAGTGCAGAGTTTCAGCTTCATCTGACCAATGAGACACACTCAGCAAATCCATACGGGCATATCCAGAACCCCAAAGAACTTTGTTAGAGCCGTGCTGTAATTCAGTGCACGTCCCACCATCTGCTGTTCTCAGGTTAGGTAAGTGTGCTGTAAGCATTTTTTTTTAATATCGTGCATAAAATTCCCTACTATCTGACAGATATCACTGAAATAGGTGTCCTGAGAAATTACACCTGAAAAATGTTTCATCAGAATACTAGGCAACTGTTCAATGTCTGTCAATAGAGCGCTGCAATTATGACATATTTTTTGGTTCTCTTGACAAAAACCCAATACGATTTTTTCATTGGCTTTTGGATTACCGCAGAAAAATAAGTGACTTAGCAGCTAGCCGCCTCTTTCAAGGCAAGTAAAAGTGCATTTTATGTTGTAGAATAAAATGTGAACATTTCTTGAGCAGATTTTATTTCTAGCATTTAAACAAAAACCCATTGACATCAGAAAGATGGAACCTGAAGTGCTAAAATGCTAACTTGTTTCCAGGATTTGGCCAACACAGTTACATCATCCCTCCAGCACTCAACAATCTTTTTGTTTACAGATGGTACAGTTTCAACATATAGCATCAGGGGCTAACTGGGCCATGCTAACCAGCCAAACCCCTTTAGCAAAACGGCTACATTTTCCTTTCAAGGTAAGCTTTATTCCTGCAGCTTCATAATTAGAGAAGGAACAAACCGAGATGCTTTGCTAATGTGTGAGCACAGCTGAGTAAAAGCCACACTTATCCAGACTGGAATTATGGGGGAGAACACATTAAGAAGTTTCAACTCATTAGCAGAGCTTTAAAGTGACGCCCCTCCCAGACTAATCCTTGTGCTGAGGCACCCTGGGTAATAATGCTACAGCCACGAGCACAAAACACACTTTACCGTCTGCTATTCTCACAAGCTCCCGTTGATGAAGGAGTGTTGTGCAGAACGCAGGAGCACATGTTCTTCCGTACGACAACACAACACAGATGTGCGCGCAAACATTCCTCATATATTCTAAAATAACATAAAATAACCCTTATAAATAAATAACCCAGTGCTGCTCGGAGAGTCTGCCTCATTTGTATGTATGTGGTACACAGTCTTGATTCACTGGCCTCTGTTCATGGATTTTTCACTTACTAAAGGAAATCCAACATCTTTGAAGAATATTCTTGTTTTTCTTTTTTCTCTCATGCCTTCTTTAGTGCTTTCAGGTACACTCAAGGACCCTTCATCTCTGGGACAAATGTAGTCCTTTCTGTCTCCTTCTTCCATACTCTCTGTTTTAGATGAGGCAAAAACACAATTCAAAAGCAGCAGACAGCGTTTCATCCCATCTCTCCAGCAGGTGTGACATGCTCAATGACTCGAAGTGACGCTTTATGTCTCTCTGAAATTTGATTAAGATGCAGCTTATGATAATATGACCAAAGAACGTATTAGACCCAGGATTTGTTAGGCTGTGACACTATATTTTTACTAGTCGACTAGTCAGTGCCATGCAGCATTAGTGGGCTTTGCTGTTCAAAGAAAAATGTCCATGCAACTGAGATACAAAAGCTTGTGTGACAGATTCATGCTGCTTTCAGTGTCGTAAACGGTGCAAAAACAGTTGCTTATAGTTTCAGTCAGCCATTGGATTATACTTGGTTGTTTGCAGGGTAGTTTGTATGAATTTTTCCTTGAACACGAATGCTCCATTTAAACTCCAGCATGGTTCATTAATAATGTGCTTTGTGCCTATTCACAATTCAAAACATTTCTGCAAGCAAATACAAAGAAATTTCTTAGAATAAGTCACTAGTTGACAGAGTAAAGGGCCATTTACACAACAATGTTTCAACTAAAAAACAGAGAACTTTTTATGTGTATGTTTTTTGGCCGTTCATTTACACAACAGCTGCATTTTGGGGGCCTGAAAACGCAAGCTGTTGAAATCGGGGTTCGAAGTGCACGATTTTGAAATTATACTGTTTTTGTCTCCATGTAAACAACAAAAATGGTGACATCATGCACGTGCCTATTAAGTCCAAAGTATACTTCACTCTTTTGTGCGTACACGAGGGTCAATATACAGTGCACGTGACGCAAATTTTCATCATTCAGTATGCGCAATAATTAGTTTATCCACTTAGCTTAGGGGCATCGATTCCCAAGGTAGTCAAATAAAAACTGCATTAACAGAACAGACTGGAACGCATGCAAGCTACAGTGACAATGGAGGCCTACATAGTTGACAGATTGTGCGAAGTGGTTAGAAAGTACCCTCATTTGTACAACTCTAACTTGTGGTGAGAGATTGCTCAAAATTACACGTGCGTTGAATGCCTGTGTATGCATTCGAGTCAAATGAAGCATACTTTGTAAGGCTGTGCTATCGACTGTGCGCGTATGCAAACAAAAAAAGAAGTATACCTCGTGATTTACGTGTTCAGTCAATAGGCGCACAGTGTTTCTTTACAAAGTGACATCGCCAACTACTGGCCTGGCAGCAGTATAAAGTGTTTTTAGTCGTTTTCACGGATGCGGGGATCGTTTTGACAACATTGTCAACATTGTACGCAACAAAAACAAAGGGAAAACATTTCGTTTTTTGTACATTGTTGTCATGTAAACAAATGCATCAACTAATAGTGGCAGAACTAATTGGTTCTTGGTACAGCCCCTGATTCCAAGCATACTGATGTATCCCAGGCACAGTCATCTCCGTTTTTTGATTGAGTCAATCTTCGATTGTCTCAGTCCCATAATTCCCAGAGGTGTTGAGGAGAACGTTTTGAAGGCTTTATGATTTACTCTGTTTGGGCATTTCTGTTGCAGGTTCCATTCCAGTGTCACGACCTCAATATGCACAAGTGTAGTTGCTCTGCACAGACCCTTTTCTTCCCCTCTGGGTAAATGAAAATGACTCACAAAGAATGGGTCTGTTTCCTGATACCATTTTCAATTACCATAGGAACAACTAGGGCAGCACCACTCCATAAAACATGGATACTTACGCAATCTGCTCTTCACACAACATCACTCTTATCAGAAAATCCCTCTCTGTGTGTTGAAAGCGATCAGTCCAGGGCCACCGAAGCCCTATGGGCCTTAGTTAATGGCCCTCATCAACTATATTTATAAAATGCCCCTTGGCCTAACACTAGAAAAAAAGCATGTTATGAGGGAAATGTGGCCAAGCTCTCAAAACACCATTTTTTTTCAGTCTGATTTGTCATTATGCTGTGTACTAATCTAGCATTTGTCGTTTTGATGGATAAGTGGTTAAAAAGAGAGGGCGGGTGAGCTACGGTCTGTACTTTTAAAACCCTTCATGCACTTACAGATGTAAGCAACCCACTCTGTAGATGTAATCAGAGCGATCCTTCCTCAACAGCCAGTTGGGGTTTGTTTATTTCCTGCCACAATTTGTCTTCACTTCACAAGTGGAAATATAGGCAGCCATCATCACACCGGCAGTTATTAACCCCTCAGGGCTGCTGTGGAGGTGGAGTTACTTCAGGAACGGTGCATGTCTGGGGTCTGCGGGGGCTGGTGGGGGGTTGTCAGAGCAGGGTTATTATAGCTTTCAAAATTCCACTAGTTTTATTTTGTTTTCTGTTTTGTATCTTGATTTTCAATATCAGTTTATGCATCATTAGTTAGTTCTAATTGTGCATGAATTATTTCATTTCATCACCAAAGTTTGCATAGCATTAGATTTTAATTTAAAGCTGTTTGGATCAGACTCATTTATTTTTTGTCGCCTTTTCAACATTTACCGACGAGACATATATGCCTTTATTTTATGAAAATGTATGCTAATTTATGTGATAACATCTGTTCCCATTCAGTCGGTCACGTTCGACGTACGTCGGACAGACCGACGAATAGGAATCTCGCTAGAGAGGCCAATCTACTTCGAGTGTAACTAAACGAGCCAATGCACATTGGCATGCAATCATATGCATCAGCTGCTCGCCTCGCAGCGCGGGTATATAATGAGCAGCAGGTGCGTTGCATCTTCAGCTTTTCGCTTCGGAGCCGAACGGTGTTGTTCCTGTTCTCTGCAAGCGAGTGTCTGCTAGAAGACGAGTCAAGCTTTTGGTTGAACTTCTCTTTTTTTCCGAGTGCGGGCGAACAGCACAGCAGCGGGGTCGACGTCCTCTCTTTTTCTGTTTCGTTTGCCGTTTTTGAGCAAATAGCTGTTTGACAGCGTCAGAAGGCTGTTCTCACGGCCGGTACGGTGCGCTTTTGAGCGCTGAAAAGCCGTTTTTAAGTCTGGTAAGAGTGAGCGCCTTCAAAGAGAGAGATAGAGCACATGACAGGCTGCACACAATCCCTGTCTGTGTTGCGGTGGCCGTTCCCCTGCGTGCTTCAGCACTTCTAAAAGAGTAAAGTCCCTGAAAGAGCTTACACAAGTAGATTCGCGTCTTTTTAAAGACGACATCCTACTTGTGTTTCTGGATGCGATCGTTCCTGTCCTCACTGACGGCCACGATCACCGTTTCGCATGTCTGGGCGCGTGCTGAAATGATGTTCGTGGGTGTTCATGTTTTCATATGAGAACATGATCACGTCGACACGCCGGTCGTGACTCTTCTTTATCCGGGAAGCTTGAGTCCCCTCTGTTGTTGGCCAGCTGCCGCTTGTGTGTAAAAGCACAGCCCCCGCGCTGCCCGACACTCTGGGAGACCGCGGAGATCAGCGAGAGCAAACCTCTCGCTCCTCTGCGTGTCGTGTGCCGTCGAGCTGCCGGGCTGCAGCGCGGGTTGTCACGGCAACCCAGCGCTCGCTCGGCGCTCTAGATGCGCGGTTCCCTTGCGTAATCTCCATTGTAGCGCCCTCTCTGGTGCACCAGAAGAGGTCTACTTTGCTGATATGGCTTGGGTGACATGAGGTTGAGGGGTTCCTTCGGGGAACCAACCCCCTAGGGCCCCTCCCTCTCTAGCGCATTGCAAGCTGTGCAGTTTCTGGATTGGATTGCTGGTCCTTTTCATAGGGGAACCTAGCATTTCATTCAGAGCTCCAGCTGAGGGACAGACGTCGATTGCAGCATCGGAGAGAGTGCTGTTATGCTCTGGAAATGAGGGTGACGCTGCCCACTGTAATGGTGTGTGCTTATGCTGACTCAGATTCAGAGTTTACAGCCATGCTTTCCTGGGTCTTCCAGATGTGCATGGAAAACTTGGCAGTATGGGGGTATATTGGTGCCATAAATATGGAATGCCAAAGGTGCCAATCTGCATAAGTTTTCCTCTCTCACTACCCTCTTGGATGGGGTGGCTGTACACAGACCACACCCACCCTGCATGTGAGGCCAAGGCACTCTTTTTGCATGAGGGTAGTTCTGTGCTGGGGTTGAGCTGCGCTTGTTGACTAACCGTGATCAAATTCACCGCGCAGGCCCTCAGCCAGACGATGTCCACCTCCGTGGTCCAGAAGTGCCCCCTGGCTTACCTTGTGAGGTGTGAGAGGTTGTCAAGCTAAATGCTTTCTCAATGCTCCCATCTTACGAGGTGGCCTTTCGGTGACACTGTCGAGGACTGAGCCCAGCGGTTCTCCTCAGTTAGTAGCGGATAGGGGAGCTTCCCATGACAAACCATTGAGTTCCTCTTGGGCCGCCCCTCAGTCTGCTCGTCGCCAAGGGTGTCGTCCCCTGCAAGAAACTCCGGCCCAGCAGGCTCTGCTGTATCCATTGCGGGGAGTTGACGCCTCCCGTCTCTGCAGCTGTTTAACTGGTTGGTGAGAATCACCCCTGAGACGGGCGACCCAGAGATGGGTGGGGCTGCTCTTCCACCCCTGGAGGAGGGCCAGGTGGTAAATCCTTTATTGGGTTTGTTTCTGTTCCGCCACTGACCCAAGAGGCAGCGGTACCCAAATTTTAAAGAGCAGTTCCTCCATTTCCAGGTCTGAAGAGGGTTTGGAGAGCAGTGGGAGGAGAAAAACCCCACCACTCTCATCCCCCTCTTCTGTCGCCAGCGGACAGCAGCGAGCAGCGGGCAGCCAAAGCCTTGACTGCTCCCTCTGTCCATCCGTGGAGCCAGGTAAGTGTTGCCTAGCACACTGTGACGCCGCTTCGGGCCGCCTCACAAAGAGAGCCCCCGAGCCGCGTCCCTGTGTTCCACCTCGCTGCCCTGCTGCGGGTACACCGGTGGTCCCTTTGGTCCTGCTTGTACGGTCTCTGCGAGCCGGGTTAGCGCTCCCTAGTCCGTCTCGCTGGCTCCTTCGGACCATCAGGGTCGGCTTTGCGATTCAGTTCGCCCGGCTCCCCCAAGTTCAGGGACGTCCTCTTCACTACAGTGAAAGATGCCGATGCCCCTGTCCTGCGTGCGGAGATCGCAGTCCTACTGGCGAAGGACGCGATAGAGCCGGTCCCTCCAGCCGATTTGAGGTCGGGGTTCTACAGCCCCTACTTCATTGTACCCAGGAAAAGCGGCGGGTTACGACCGATCTTGGACCTGCGAGTTTTGAATCGGAGCCTCCACAAGCTACCATTCAAAATGCTCACGCAGAAACGCATTTTCGAGTGCATCCGTCCCCGAGATTGGTTTGCAGCGATTGACCTGAAGGACGCGTACTTCCATGTTTCAATTCTTCCGCGACACAGGCCATTCCTGAGATTCGCGTTCGAAGGTCGAGCATATCAGTACAGAGTCCTACCCTTCGGGCTGGCCCTGTCTCCCCGCGTCTTCACGAAAGTCGTGGAGGGAGCCCTTGTTCCCATGAGAGAACGGGGTGTTCGCATTCTCAACTATCTCGACGACTGGCTCATTCTAGCACAGTCCCGGGATCAGTTGTGCAAACACAGGGATTTGGTGCTCAGACACCTCAGCCAGTTGGGGCTTCAGGTCAACTGGGAAAAGAGCAAACTCGCCCCGGTGCAGAGGATCTCTTTTCTCGGTATGGAGTTGGATTCGGTCGAGCAGATAGCACGCCTCACAGAGGAACGTGCTCGGTCAGTGTTGAACTGCCTGAATACATTCAATGGCAGGACAGCGGTCCCACTGAAGTTCTTTCAGAGGCTCCTGGGGCATATGGCGGCTGCTGCGGCTGTAACACCGCTCGGTCTGCTTCATATGAGACCGCTTCAGCACTGGCTTCACGGCCGAGTCCCGAGATGGGCGTGGCAGCGCGGCACATTCCGGGTGCCAATCACTCAGGAGTGCCGCCGAACCTTCAGTCCGTGGTCGGACCCCTTGTTTCTTCGGGCAGGAGTGCCCCTAGAACAGGTGTCCCGGCATGCTGTAGTGTTCACAGATGCTTCTGCCACCGGCTGGGGTGCCACGTAATACGGGCATGCAGTCTCAGGGGTTTGGACGGGACCCCATCTGCATTGGCACATCAATTGCCTCGAGTTGCTGGCAGTACGCCTTGCTCTGAGCCGCCTCAAAGGCCTGCTTCAGGGCAAGCATGTGCTGGTCCGTATGGACAACACTGCGACCGTTGCGTACATCAACCGTCAAGGTGGTCTACGCTCCCGTCGCATGTCACAACTCGCCCGCCATCTCCTCCTGTGGAGTCGGAAGCATCTGAGGTCGCTTCGCGCCATTCATGTCTCCGGTGTGCTCAACCGTGTGGCCGACGAGCTATCACGAGCTGCGCTGCCAGGAGAGTGGCGACTCCACCCCCAGGTGGTTCAGCTGATCTGGAGAGAAATCGGAAAGGCTCAGGTAGACCTGTTTGCCTCACCAGAAACCTCCCACTGCCAGTTGTTTTACTCTCTGACCGAGGGGACACTCGGGACAGATGCACTGGCTCACAGCTGGCCCCGGGGCCTGCGCAAATATGCGTTTCCCCCAGTGAGCCTACTTGCACAGACCCTGTGCAAAGTCAGGGAGGACGAGGAGCAGGTCTTGTTAGTTGCGCCTTACTGGCCCAACCGGACCTGGTTCCCAGAACTCTCACTCCTCGCGACAGCCCCTCCTCCTGGCCCATCCCTCTGAGGAAAGACCTTCTTTCTCAGAGACGGGGCACTCTTTGGCACCCGCGTCCAGACCTCTGGAAACTCCATGTCTGGTCCCTTGGACGGGATGCGGAGGTTCTAGGTGACTTACCCCCTGAGGTACTTAACACCATCACTTCGGCACGTGCACTGTCTACGAGACGTGCTTACGCCTCCAAAGTGGAACCTGTTCGTCGAGTGGTGCTCTTCTCGCCGGGAAGACCCCGAAGATGCTCGATCAGAGTCGTGCTTTCCTTCTTGCAGTAGGGTTGGAGCGTAGGCTGTCCCCCTCCACCCTCAAAAGTCCATACTGCTGCTATATCCGCTTACCACGACCACTTAGATGGCAAATCTGTTGGTCAGCACGACCTGGTCATCAGGTTCCTTAGGGGGCGAGACGGTTAAATCCTTCTCGTCCCCTCTCCATACCCTCTTGGGACCTCACTCTGGTGCTGAGAGCACTTCAGATTGCTCCCTTTGAGCCTTTGCTGTCAGCAGACTTAAAGATTCTGTCTATGAAGACTTTGCTGCTGGTGGCATTGGCCTCCATCAAGAGGGTAGGGGACCTGCAGTCTTTTTCGGTCGACGAATCGTGCCTGGAGTTCGGGCCGGGTGATAGCCACGTGGTACTAAGACCCCGGCCTGGCTATGTGCCCAAGGTTCCTACCACTCCCTTCAGGGACCAGGTGGTGAGCCTGCAAGCGCTGCCCTCGGAGGAGGCAGACCCAGCCCTGGCTTTACTCTGTCCAGTCCGCGCTTTGCGACTGTACATAGACAGAACCTAAAGCCTCAGGACCTCAGACCAGCTCTTGTCTGTTATGGAGGCCAGCAGAAGGAAAGGCTGTCTCCAAGCAGAGGATGGCCCACTGGATAGTGGATGCCATCGCCCTGGCTTACCAAGCTCAGGGTGTGCCCTGCCCGCTCAGGTTGCATGCTCACTCCACGAGAGGTGTCGCATCCTCCTGGGCGCTGGCTCGTGGCGCCTCGCTGACAGACATTTGTAGAGCTGCGGGCTGGGCGACACCTAACACGTTCGCTAGATACTATAGCCTTCGTGTCGAGCCGGTCTCCTCCCATGTTCTCGCCACAGGTCAGAGGCACGGAGAGGCCCCGGCTTAGTGTCGGCTTGTTGCGCTACATGCGCTTCTTTTCTCCAGAGAGTCCCTACAAGGCAGACCCTGTCGAGTCCTCCGATATCCCTTCGGCAGCCGACGTGGCGGAGCGTCTGGCGCCAGGCCTATACTCCGTTGTATCCTTGAGAACCGGGTTTAGGCTGGGTTCCATATGTGTGACCCTACGGGGATCCCATATGGTTGGTTCCACGGTTGCTCCTAAACGAAGCCCGTGTCTTTCCCTCTGGGAGAACCTACCCTTCATCGGGTTGGAGTCACCCCAGCTCTTCCATATGTAGCACAGCCCTACAGGGTTGTTCCATATGTACTTCTCCACATAACTCCTTCGGGGAAGGATGTGGCTTCCGCAGCGTTCCTTTCCCAGCGAAGGGTACGCTTTTCCCAGCGTTATCCAATAGTCTCACTGAATGGGTTTTGGGGAACAGCAGTGATCGACTCTCTCTGTGTTAGCCCTGTCCCACCATCCTCAGGCAAGGGGGTTCAGGTGGCTTGCAACAGAGCGCTGGAAGGGGGCAGCTCCTGTGGCGCTTTGGTAGGGATTCCTATTCGTCCGGTCTGTCCGACGTACGTCGAACGTGACCGACTGAATGGGGAACGTCTCGGTTACAAAGGTAACCCTCGTTCCCTGAAGGAGGGAACGGAGACGTACGTCCCGTCGCCACAGTCGCTGTACCCCGCTGATGCTGCCGCCTATCCGGTTCGGCTCCTCAGCGAAAACCTGAAGATGCAACGCACCTGCTGCTCATTATATACCCGCGCTGCGAGGCGAGCAGCTGATGCATATGATTGCATGCCAATGTGCATTGGCTCGTTTAGTTACACTCGAAGTAGATTGGCCTCTCTAGCGAGATTCCTATTCGTCGGTCTGTCCGACGTACGTCTCCGTTCCCTCCTTCAGGGAACGAGGGTTACCTTTGTAACCGAGACGTTTTAGATTTACTGCATTGAAATGGTTGTTTTGGTCTACATTTTTCTATACAATGATTATCAAAACTTTGCTTCAGATATTAATTAAAATAAAGACTATCAAGCATTTATTAAAAATAGCTAAAGTTCTGCAAGTTTGTTCATATTGTAATGCATATTTAAATTGTAGGTTACACTTTATTTTACAGTAAGTGCACTTACATGTACTTAAAGTGTACTTACCTAAGAAAGTAATGGCTAATATAAGGTAACTACAGGGTTAGTTCACCCAAAAATCTATTTTTTTCTTGAATTTGGTAATCTTGTTGCTTTCTATGGAGGAATTAAAAAAAAAACAAAAAAAAAAAAAAAACTCTCGGATTTCATCGTAATATCTTAATCTGTGTACTGAAGATGAACGAATGTCTTACGGGTGTGGAATGACATGAGGGTGAGTAATTAATGACAGAAATTTCAGGGTAGGTTCAGGGTTAATACCTAGTTATTACCCAGGTATTGCATTACTGTACATTGTATGTACACGGGGAACAGGACTGCAAAATAAAGTGCTACCAAAACGTAGTTTAAGTTTAGTTTCTGTTCTTCCACAAACTTGAAAAAAACAAAACTTTACATTGTTTTGTCTTAGTCATAGGTTTCGCTACCAATAATACCATGGCTTGCAGTAGTCATTGTGGTGCAGAACATTTACATTCCAGCTCAGCGTGCCCGCAGGTAAGCACCACATCCTGTCAGAAACGGCATCTAAAAATGATGATTGGTGACTCAGTGCTGATCTGTATGTGATGAGGATTCTTTCCCTGTAGTTGAAGGCACATTTTGCTCCTTGTGTCACTCAGCTCTATTCAGTCAGTACAAACTTATATATATAAAAAAAAGAAAACAAAGACACAGAAAATACAGACTTGGTGACAAAAGAGATGGATGGGGATGCAGCTGTGAATATTTTTTGAAGGCTGTGGACACAGCACTGACAAGGCTGCACAATGGAACGCGCTAAACCTGTTTTCAGTCCACTAATTGGAAATTTCAGCTGAATAGAAACACAAAATGTGCTTTGTTCATGCTTGTATTTTCTTTGTTTTGTGTCTATTTGATTAATTTCATGTGCAGGTAAAATAATGGTCAAAGAAATCTTTATAAGACAGACACATGCACATGCCGTGTCAGGTTATGAAATCTATGTATTATAGTCATAGAGTGTTCTGTGCTGAGCTTTCAGTAAACTCAATTACAAATCAACCTCTTATATCTGTTCACTCCAGTACCTAAGTGCCGTCATTCTTCCCATCAAGCATTAATTAGTCGTGGGAGGTTAACAGGGTTTTTGTGTGTGCATGGCAAATTAGTCTAGGGCTGTTATGTTCCCCACCTAGTTTTTTTTTTTTTTTTTTTTTTTCTTTGTAGAAAGCCTTTATGCAAAAAAAAAAAAAAAAAAAAAAGAAAGAAAGAAAGAAAAAAGTGTTTCTTTTCCCCTCAGAACCTATTCTCCAGTTACCCTTGGGAGCCTTCAGTTTAACAGCAGTGTTCAGTGGAGGTTTGCCGACTATGTCTTACATTCACAATGTTACCTCGTGTACATTTATTCAGTGTAGCATTTCAACAGAAATATGTTGCATGCACCTACATTTAGCATATTGACTGGTTCTTGGGGTAACTTATTCTGTATAGCATAACTTATTCTGTACCCTTTGTGCTACAGAATCATAACTCAAATTATGTGCTTGTTGAGGAGACGTGCACTCAGTATAACTATTTAAAAAGTAAGAGATTATATACAGTATAATGACATTGAAGGATGGAGCTGACCAGATCTAGGGACTACATTATCAAATAGTACTTTCAAGCCAGTTAAAATCTTAGCAACCACATGGTATTGTACAAAAGCAGTCAAAATAGCTTAGAAACCACAACGTAGTGCCCTGGTAACTACCCAACTTCCCTAGTTATCATTGTGGAGTGATATGCATGAGCGCACAAACGTTAGCTTTAAAAAAATTAACAAATCTGTTCGCGCTCTCTTTGTTTTATTATTTTTTTTTTTAAATGTCTTTTTTTCTATTTTGAAACACATATGCACATGCTCCTGCCAAGAAAAGGTCAGTATTGTGGGCAGTGATAAGAAACTGGTTATCCTTTGCATGCTTTCTGTTTGCGGTGCACTAATGAGCCAAAGGTGTTCGGGGAATGCAACATCTGTCACACAGACTGCCTGATGCTGTCACTGCAGGCATAAATTACCAGTTGTGCTGGCTTCAAAGTGCATGCCATCACCTTTCTTTTTATTTCTTTTTTTTTTTTTTTCCCCAAGTTCTGCCTCTTCTTCATTTATTAGCCATTAACAAATAATTATATTTTGTAAATTGAACAATAAAAGACAAAAATACTGAACAACATTAACATTAAAAGTAGCAGCAGCAGCTCGGTATCAATCTATAAACTTCCACGTGTGCATTGACTCTTATTATAAAACAGACATGGAAAACACTGATAAATGCACACCTGTGACTACACATTTATTGTATTTATTAATACACCAAGTTGCTACAGCTTGGCAGCCATAAACAGCCTAAAGGTAAACTATTTATTGAACACTGGCGTTTTATCATACTGCTGCTGTCTTTTCTATTTACAGTATGTTCATCCATTGTAAAAAAAAAATATATATATATATATATATTTTCATGATTTATCACAACTTTTTTTTTTTTTTTTTTGTCAAATCAACTTAAATAATTACTTAATGTGGTTCAGATAACATAATATTTTGAGTTTGTGATTATTAAACCAATCGCCTGCATTATCTCAAATTTTTAATTTCAATGAACTCAAAATTTAAGGCAACCATGTAGCTTACTTTATTTTTTTACAGTGTTTAAGAAGGCATGCTACTTTCATAGAATACATGCAAAGCTACTAGAGGTCAATGATTTTACCACAGTATTTATCATGGTAACATACTCTAAGGAAGCAGAGTGCTTGCCAACAGACACACATACTGTACAACTGTCCTGTGTTCTCACATCTATCACAATGAAAGGCTGCCAGGTTTCATTTGCAAGCATGCTTTCTTGACAAACGAGCACAAGGCTGAGAGAGAGAGAGAGAGAGAGGGAGGGAGGAATGTGCACACAAGCAAATAGCAACAGATTGGACAGTCACTCGTTTTAAGGACAAAAGACCCGTGTGCTATCATAGGCCACCGTCTCTGACCAACAAAAGCCGACGGCTTGTTGTGACCACCTGTGCTTGTTGCTCAGGTCTAAAAGTGTGACGGGCCTTTCAGCTTCAGTTAGGCTCACTTCACAGCCAGGGTTGTGGGAAGACTAATGGCTTCTCCCTTCACTTTTGAAGGGCCTGCCGCTGTGTAGCGAAGGCCCGGCTCTTTTCACCTTGTCAGATGCTTGTCTGCGAAACCCTTTGCCCGCAGGGCCCTTAATGAGCAGGCCGCAAGGAGCAGCGGGCTAAAATGGAACCTGTCTGCTATTCCTAGCCTTTTGTGTTTTTCCTTCTCTAATGGGCTTTCAAGCAGTCTGCCTTTGTGTGTTCTCTCTTTCTCACTCACACTTTCTTTCACTTCCTCTATTGCTATCTCTATTCCACGTTGCTTAAAAAATACCCCCTCAGCGCCGTTCCACCGTGAGCAGCTGAATGTATTGTCTTTAATATGTCTCTGGAAGCAGTGTGCTCGTCCATATGTTTGTGTTAGAGTGTGTTCACTCACGTAGGCGTGAGCGTTAGCGTTAATGGTGAGGTGAGCGCATGAGAGAGATGTTGATGGCAGCGGATGTGCCAGCGTGCTTGTGCAGTCCCAGGGTGGATTGTTATTGCTGTTCATCAATATTGCTTCTTCATCGTTACTGAGATTCAGAAGCACGAGAAAGAGAGACACAAAGCGAGATAAAAGATAGCATATCATTGCTGTTATCGCAGATTTACTTTTCCTGACAGCTTGAGACTAAGCGCCAGGACCAGGGTTGAGAACCACTGCAGTAAGCGAACAAATCAGACGTACTGTATCTGCTGAGGGTGGCGTGGTGGCTGGGGTGAGGCACTGTCGCATCACAAGAAGAAGTTCCCTGGTTAGAACATAGACAGTAAATTGACCATGTGAATGTGTATGTCTGTGTTTCTTTGCCATGTTATGGACTGGCCAACCATCTAGGGCTGTGGTTCCTTAAAGCATCGTAAGTCTAAGTTGATCGTAGAGATCATTAGTGGCAATGGTAACACTTTATTTTAAGGATCAGAAATTAGACACTAATTAATGACTAATAACTGCATTTGTAAGTGACTAGTTATGTACTTGTATGCCATTACAAGCTATTTATAAGGCCTTTATTGGCTGTCGTCTTATTTTTGTCTTATAGCCCCTTTATACTTGTTTCTGTCCTAACAATGTACTAATTAGCTAAAATTAAAACAAACTAATAGGTTGTATTGTGTCAATTACACACTTTATAAGTTTCCAATACACTGTGTGAATATGTAGCTTATAAGTATGAAATAAATATAGAATGGGCATTTCAACACAGACATTTAAATTTGCAGAGAAACACTGTCTTTCTAGCAATTGTTATATACTAACAAATTATTTATAACTGAAATATTCCCTTTATTAATAGGTAACAGGCACATTTATCACTAATAAATGCAATATTACTTCAGATTATGTTCCCTATTCTAAAGTAAACATTTGCTGTTTTCCAAAAAAGAAAAGAGACATGTAATATTGCAGTGAACAACTCAGTGTTTATTGTTTTTATGGTTCAAGAGAACAAATTACAGATGAGACACATCTTGAATAATCACAATCAACACACTAAAAAAATATGAATGAATAATAAAAAAAATACACTGTTTTAATTGTATAAATCTTAAATAGAAATTTTAAGTTAAAGGGCCCTTTCAGGTCCTTTTCAGCACTGCTCAAAAAGTTACTAGCCAACAAACCAATTTCACTTGTAGATTATTAATATTTGTAGAATATAACAAAAAGAAAACAAGAAAAAAAAACCTAAAATAATGATTAACATCCAACTATATTTTTTCTTTAATCTAAAACAATTATCTAAACTTTAACTTTTACTGAACAGATCTTTCTTGAACAAAATCTTGCAGCAACACATAACTTCAATACTTCATCAAAATGGGCAATAGATGCCCTCGAGCTTTGAGATCTTCAATGGATCTTTTAATTTCAGGATTAACACTACTGGCACATCTTTTTGCAAAAGCAAGCAATGTTTCCATAGCTGGATCGAACACCAGGGTGCTGTAGGTCTTGGGGTCTGCAATCTGAAGCTCTGCTATTGGTGCTGTTGCTGCAATGGTGCCTCTGTCAACATTGTGCCGATGGAATGCCTCTGACATGGTGCGAACTTTCCTGAAGGTTTTGAGGACTTGATTGTAGCGGCTGATGACCTCCTCTGGACCTTTAACTTTGCAAAAATAATAAAGAAATATATATTTTCAAAACATAATTAAAATAAAAATATCTAAAGAAAAACAGCAAACAGAAACACAAAAAGTCTTGTATTTCTTACACATTGTGATGTTAACTGATAATGCAGTTCTTTAGGACTAGTTTTATTTATTTGGAATTAAATTAAAAATGTGGATGCAGAAACACACCCTTGTTTTATATGTAATATAATTTCTAATTTTTTTGTTTTAAAATCATATATTTCAGAGATAATTTTAGTCAAAAGAATACTTCAAAAATACATAATAAATGATTTACTCACTCTTATGCTGTTTAACTTGTATATTTCATTTCTTCAGCAAAATCTAAACCATGACATTTTGATGGAGATGTGATGATATTATTTCTATACAACACAAGTCAATGAGTACTAAAACTTTTCAAACTCCAACAAGAATATAAAGGCAGTAGAAAAACATTTTGTTCAATACGTCTTTAGTAATTTAATCCATATGGAGGATATACATCTCCATCAAAATATTTGTTCTTTGTTCCACAGAAGTAATAATGTCATACAAGTTTAAGATGGCAAAAGGGTGAGTAAGTGACAAGAAAATTGTCATTCATTTAACAAAAAACAAATTAAATAGAAATATTTCACATTAAAATTATAAACATTTTCCATAGGCAGAGAACACACGCTTACAATGGTATAAAAAATAAATAAAAAGCAAACCTAATAATTGAAAAAGAAACCATGAAAAAGTAAAATATAAATGCAGTGAATGTATGTCAATGAATCAACCATTTACTGCTAATAATGGCAGGTCATCCATTTAACAGCTCTGGACCAGATCAAGACTAAGTTGATTTTTCAATGAACTTAAAACAACATTGTTGAAAGCAAATCCAAGTGTATGGGGAAACAACAGCAACATATCTTTATATGATATAATGTAAGCATTAGAAACAATGTAGAAAAGCCACTGACCTCTAATGTGATGTCGAAGGGAATGGTGTGCCACCTTCTTCCTTTTCTTCTGTTTGTTGTCTATTAGTACAGGCTCATCAGATTCGCTCAAACTTCGTGATGAGGAGGTAGTGTCATCATTGTGATCATGGTGGTGGACTTCTTGTTTGACATTGAAAGGTGCTAAAAATAAATAAACAAATGTGTAGCATAGCATTTTCAAATCATCACTTTTTAGAACAACATCAGTTATTAACAGTTAACTGCCAGGTTTACACATTAAAAGCACCTTATTTTCATCCTGCCTTGCAGCCTTAAACAATAAACAACAATTATTTAGAAAAAGTAGCTAATCATTATCTGAATGACACTTTACTAATTCAAAAAGAAACAGATCTTCAGAATTTTAGAGATTATACATTTTTATAAATATGACTGTGTACAATTTTGCAAAGAGTGTCAAACATGTATCTAGGTACAATTCACTTTCCATTTTTTTCACCCCTTCACCTGGTTTGCACATACCCCTGTCACAGGTGGGATGACATTGCTTCATTCTGAGTGTGTTGATTTTGTGGCTTCAGATCCCTATTCGCTCACTGAAGCACGTCAATATTGCAGTGTGAGTGAACAAAATGTAACAAAATGTGCCCTCTTTCCGAAGATGTGTTGCAGTAAAAGAGTTTAGATATCATAGAACAGCAGAATGTTATAGACCGTATAACAATTGGCTGTATTATTGTTAAAATGACAACAAAGCTATGGAAATTTTTAAGTCATCTAGGAGCTTTTTACAGCAGATGTCACTGTAAAATTGGTAAGTCTATCCCTCTAGCCTTGCTTTCATACCTGTCATGGTGTTGCTCTGAATAAGGTCTATAGAGTCAAAAACAAACCATTTACAATGTTGCAATCAGCCATTGTACTCGTCATTTGAGTTAAAAGCTAATAAAATGCACAGTTGCACTTCTAGTGCTCATTTCACTTGGAAAATTCAAATCATTCCTAGTCAGATTTGACACGTTTTGCAAAAGCATAGACAGAGTAATGTCACAATGAGCCAATGTTGAAAATATCTAATGCTGTTAGCCAAAGCTAATAGCACTCAGCAGCCATAAAAGTGAAATCAATGAAAATGCCAAAAGTTTAAAAGTCTGATGTGTAAATTGCTTGCATGTAATAAATACTGCACAGACAGCATGAAACATATTATTATACTGACCGACATCTTGTCCTTTGGCTTTCCCAAGAACCTGTTCTCTGAGAAAATCACGTTCATTCTCTAGCTCTCCGATCATTTTTTCTTGCCACTTTATTTTCTCTTCCAGAAATTCTATCTTCATTTTCATGGAAAAAATGCCTAGAAACAACATATCACAAATAAATATTAGTTAGCTAACAATTAATAATAGACACATATACACATTGCTATTTGTGACATAGACAAAATGACAACATACTAGTATCAGAACCCTGGCTGCTGCAGCTTGGTAAAGAAGGCTCATTTTCCTCCAGATCTTTGGGTGTTGCATCGTTGGAGCTCTCCTGAATGGAGTCCTGCTGCTTGTGTTGTAGCTTCAACTTGCGCTTTGGCTGTATAAAAGTTCACATGAATTTATTTTTATTAACCCTATTATCTCATAACCCCAGAAAAGTTGTGATATTTTGTAAAATGCAATAAAAACAAAAATATGTTATTTGTTTATTCTATTAGATGACAAAAGTACAATTTACTAACAAAAGTACAAAAAAAAAGAGAAAATTATTTTTATTTTAACTGTATTACATCTTAACTGCATTTGTAAATATACTAAAGTTACCATACTTTTTGTCTCATCTCATTTTAAGCCAGTGGGTTGGCAAGTTAAAGTAACACGTATAAAACTGTTCATCAGTACTAATCACCCTGCTTACATATTGTTATCAAATACACAACAGCTTGGTTATTAAAACGCCAGGACCATTAAATGTTTTATACCTAAATAAATAAATAAATTAGGTTAACGTTAGATGTTAAATAAATGAAATACAAAAGCTTAAATGCTAGCAAGCAATTAGTTAAGGATATGTAGACTAGCAATATAACTGAAACACTAACATGGATGTAAAATAACTTAAAAACAAACAACACCAAAGCCAACGTTTATCATAAAGGACATACCATTTCGATCGATGGGTATGTGGAGAGTTTCTTTTTCAAGATCTTGATGCTCTTTCAGCTCTTGATGAAATCCTGCTCGACTGATTGATTGCTGCGTCTGATTGGACAGGAAGCGAGTGCACTGCGCGGGTCTAGACCACCCGCGAAATTCAAATACACTACCAATACGCGCTAAATTACAGATGTTGTGTCAAAGTCCGTGAAGCGTCATGGCTTCAAATTATGATTTTCTGCGGAGAATATTTTTCAGACCATCAGCGAATACGAACAAAAAATTTGTTCGTTGGTTGATGCAAAAAGGATTACTGCGGAAATACATGTATTGCCCATCATGCCACCACATCATGAAATTCAGGGACTTCTACAATGAAAAGGAAGCTGCATGGTAAGAAAAGCTTTATATTATCCCATGCTCATTATTATTCAACTGTGTTTCTCGTAAAATTCAGTGTAGGAGCCTCTCCTCTGTCTCAATTTATGTCAACGTGGCCTATTGTTTACAATGTAATCTAGGCTATTGTAATGTCATGCCAATTGGAGCAAATGGCATATCATGATATTCAGTGTATTATTCTATGTATGTAATATAATATGTAGTTTATTATATTTATTTATAAAGGAAATGTCTGTTTTATTTAGTAGTAATGTATTTGTTCAGTTTAATGTTGAGAATGCAACCCTATTTGTTGCATTATTAGATGCATGCCGATGTTAGAATAATACAACTCAAAGATTCAGACATGTTTATTTAGATATCATACAGCAAGAGCATTTGAAGTGGCTCAATATTTTCCAAGTCTCATAGAAATTAGTAAAAGTAAAAATAAATAAATATTTTTAAAAAAAATGTCTATTGTGAAAATTTTCATTTGAGATGTTTATCTATCTAAAATACATTATAGCATTTTTTTTTTCAATTAAAAACTGGAAAAGTAATACAATTGTATTGATAAAATAACTGTAATCTTTGTATTTAACTTTTTTATTATTAATAATTTTATTTTAATCTGTAAAAATGGGTTTAATGACATAAAAAGTACTAAAAGTTATTCCATTCGTCCTGAACAAAACACATTTAAAATACATTTAAAATAATAAATAATAAAATTTTATTATAAAAAAGAATTATATTTTTAATTATATAAAACTATTTATATAATTATAAAAATAATTATTATTTAAAAACAGGAGTGTTTTTATTAATATCATCTGTCTTTAAACTATGCATTTGCTTTGAATGAATTACATTTTTTTTTTTTATATATATATATATTTTTGGTTTTCTGAAGCTTGTATACTTATTTTAATTCTTTTATCCTCTGCTAGGGTGTGTCGAGATAAATGCCACAGTAAATCATACACCAAGAGCATCCGAAGTGGCTCAATATTTTCCAGGTCTCATCTAAGCCTCCAGACATGGATGCATTTTATTTACAGGTAAGAATATATCATTGTGTGTTTGTTACATAATGAGGGTTGTTTTAATATTGTTATAATAACTATTTGTTATTATGTAAGAATTATTTGTGTTAAGAGGAAAATATTTTGTAGTATATTATTCAAGCATATAATATCAGAACTTATACAGTACTTGTCAGCAATGTTAATAATATAACATTGACAGTGAACTGAGTATTAAGATATGTGTTATGATCCTGATGGTTTTTTTGTGTGTGTTTTTTTTCTGTGTATTCTATGTGTTTGCTTTTAAACTGTAGATTTTCACAAGGACTCAGGTTGCGGCAAGTGGACATGCTACAGGAAGGCATCACTGGAAGCTCTTCTACACTGACTAAACTTAGTTATCGTCTGCGTGGAGTCTGCAAATCTGCAATTAAAAGAATGAAGAGAAGAGGTGACCTGAAAATTGGAAAAAGACACGAAATTGTTTTTATTGATGAGAGCAAATTTGGCCACAAAAGAAAGGTAATATATATTCAGTTACATCTGTTCACACTTTATGGTAAAGATAATTGATACAATAAATTCTTAAATTCTGTCATTTTTAGAACAACCTGAGGAAGACAGAGCAACAGGGCATCATGGGTGTTTGGAATGCTTGGGGTCAAAGAGGAGTTCAGAAGACCCATTCTGAAAGTTGTCAATCAGCGTTCAGCTCAACACCTCATGCCAATTCTCCAGAAGCATGTGAGACAAGGAAGCACTGTTGTGTCAGATGGGTGGAGAGCCTATAACTGTCTCAGAGATGCTGGATATAACCATCTAACTGTGAACCATAAGGAGGTTTTTGTTGATCCTCAGACAGGTGCTCACACACAGAACATTGAGAGATTGTGGGGAGTTTGCAAGGCAACAGTGTGGAGATTTAGGGGGAACCGCACAGAAAGCAGGCTCAAAGACCACTTAAAAGTAATTGAGTGGACGTACTGGCGTGGTGACATACATAAAAATGGCCCCCTGGGAATGATTTTGCATGACATCAGAAGGAAGTATCCTGTGTGAAAAGATGTAGATGTTCAGTTTATTCTGTGACCATCATCATCTTTTGTGTTAAAAACAAATTTGTCAATAAACTGTTTGGCAATTCATTGTGATTATTCAAGATGTGTCTCATCTGTAATTTGTTCTCTTGAACCATAAAAACAATAAACACTGAGTTGTTCACTGCAATATTACATGTCTCTTTTCTTTTTGGAAAACAGCAAATGTTTACTTTAGAATAGGGAACATAATCTGAAGTAATATTGCATTTATTAGTGATAAATGTGCCTGTTACCTATTAATAAAGGGAATATTTCAGTTATAAATAATTTGTTAGTATATAAATATAACTGAAATATTCCCTTTATTAATAGGTAACAGGCACATTTATCACTAATAAATGCAATATTACTTCAGATTATGTTCCCTATTCTAAAGTAAACATTTGCTGTTAGAAAGACAGTGTTTCTCTGCAAATTTAAATGTCTGTGTTAAAATGCCCATTCTATATTTATTTCATACTTATAAGCTACATATTCACACAGTGTATTGGAAACTTATAAAGTGTGTAATTGACACAATACAACCTATTAGTTTGTTTTAATTTTAGCTAATTAGTACATTGTTAGGACAGAAACAAGTATAAAGGGGCTATAAGACAAAAATAAGACGACAGCCAATAAAGGCCTTATAAATAGCTTGTAATGGCATACAAGTACATAACTAGTCACTTACAAATGCAGTTATTAGTCATTAATTAGTGTCTAATTTCTGATCCTTAAAATAAAGTGTTACCGTGGCAATTGTTCTACGATCATCTTGGGTTCACGAAGCTTTTGGGAAATGCAGCCCAGATTGTTCCTATGCCTTCAGCCAGGGATGCTACACCAACTGAGCCATTGAGAAGAATAGGCAGGGGCGTCATGCACTTTTGAAATTAAGCTTTCATTACAGTTTTACAATTTAACTTTCACTGTAATGATAATGATCCCCCACCCGCAGGTGAAAAATTGATGGTTCTGAACGAATCGCCTAGGCTGTGTGACGTTTTTTCACCAAAAGATAACTTTCGGGCATGATTCATTTTGTTCCTAATATTCTAACACCGTGTCCTAACTAGATGCAATGTGACAACATTCCAATGACAAGCAATTTGTCTGTCCACACCAAACGTGATGTGACTATGAGATGCGATAAAGTCAATCAAAAATCACAGCCAATTAGAAAAGCACATGGGCGGAGTTTCTTGGCAAGCTCCCAGCACTCGCAATGAAATGGATAAGTACATAAATAAATTCATGAATATTACACAACTTTAACATTTAAAAAAAAAAAAAAACATACTCAGTTACTAAAACAATCTTTGTCATAGAATATAATTGTTTGTTCACAGTAAGTTTGAACATTCCTTTTTTATTAAGGTGAAGTGTCCTTTTTTGCTTTCAGTACAGCTATAAAAGACACACAGAATGATATTCAAACTCACATTAGATGATTTTAACATTAAACAAAGCACATAACATTACCTGACATTATCATGATCATACATTGTGTTGTCGTCACAGAAAAATAGAAACTAAAATAGAATCATCGTTTATTGCCATTGTGGCTAGTTAGGACAAAAACTCTGATTAACATGGAAAATATAAATCACTTTATAGTCTACCTACAATGCAATGTGTAGAATATCGTATATCGATAAAATGCGTCGTCAAATTATATATGAAATTATATTATTGGCACTTCTATAGACATCAGTATTTTACAACTATAAATATTTTTTTTTTGCTAGTACTTATCTGTATTTAAGTGTCAGAAACATAAAATAAACATTATATGGTTGAAAAAAACGAATCAGTTGTGAGATATGATGAGTGCTGAGCACGTCCGTATCTGGCTCAGTGCCAGACAAAGCGCGAACATAGATTTTAATTTAGCAGTTGATAACGTGATGCACTGGATGTTCTAATCACACTGGTTTGATCGTATGCTTCAAAGGGTTAATTATCAATTTTTTTGTCTTTTGGAAGCTGCATTCAAATCCATTTGGCTCAAAATCTGAGGGTGCACGTGCCCCCTAGGTTTGAATGGGCATGACGCCTCTGAGAGTAGGAGTGCTAACAGATTGTATTATAGACCTCTTTTTCTTCAGAATTTCTTGCAGGTATATACAAACAGGTTTTGTATAAAGGACGGTAGCCCTCCAGAAGCGGTGCTGAATAGCTTTGCCTTTTGTCCTCTGCTCCTTGCACAAAATGGCCAAGGGAATTTGTCTGTAGAGGTAGAAATGTGAAGAAGTGAATAGTAAGAATTTGCTATCCCCATTTTCTCACATTCATTCCCGAGACCCCTGGACAGCAGCGCAGTGCCTTGTGACAATATTGAACTGCCCATCAACTCAGTCTGAGGTCTCAAGAGGCTGATTGGAAGACAGGAAAGTCGATCACACCTCTCATTTTGGTCTGGTCTCAGCTTTATATTGTGATACTGAGGTGTAGGTGATGTAAGTCTGGTCTCAGGGGGCATTATAAGCTCAGACAGGAAGAGTATGTAGTATGATGAGGGCTTTAGGTGATGCACACTGATCTATCGGCATGTGCCGGGGACAAATTATTTCAAGGATAGGGCTGCCACATGAATCCCTGAAAGGAGGAAGTGTAGAAACCCTTAGATTCAGACCCTGTTTATGCCTGCTTTAAAGGAGCTATGCAACCAAAACATACAACCTGGTCTCATAGGAGAGACGTACCAGTGGGCACGTTTTGGCGAGACACAAAATTACGTACTGACAAATACGTCTCACTGCAATTTCAGACAGAAACGAACGCTAGAGGCCGGTAAAACGTCGATAAGTGCTTTTGCTCATTTTCACGCACGGTTTCGACGACGGCCGGGGGCGGATTATGGATTCGTAAAGACTCGTTTTGGCGTCTCCTCGCGCAATATCATGTCACGACTTCAAAACGCATCTGACCAGATCGAGTGCCCGATTTGTAAACGAACGTACTTTGGACTTTCCGGCTCTACGCGTTTTGATTTTTTTGGCCGTAACCAAGCTTGCTCGGTAGCTCGGCCGATACGGAGTTGGACTCATGGCGAGGAGTCGACTCCCCCTGCCTGGGTATGAATCCCGCGAAAGGCGACTGACGGCAAAAAAAAAAAAAAAAAAAAAGAGAGCTCAAAGAGAGATCTAAACGAGCTGAAAAATGGACACTTCTTACGTCACGTTTGCTTTTGTTAACACTATCGGGTAGGTTTAGGCGTAGTGTCGGTGGGAAGCTATTTTAAAAACGCAACGGGAACCGCGGCGAACCGGAAGCTATTTTAAAAACGCAACGAGAACCGCGGCGATTCGTCTAAAAAGCAACGTCATAAAAAGGTACCGCATTCACCCTATTATCTGCTCGGGCAAAAAAAACAAAAACAACAACAAAAAAAAAACACGCTTTTGGCGCCGCTCAGTGGACATTTCAGAGCGAAACTGCAGCGATATGTACTCACTGGTACGTATTTCGCAACTCACGAAAACATGCTCAAAGGTATGTTTTCGTCATGAGACCAGGTTGAAAACATAACAAACCTGTTTTTATTGCATTTTAATGTATAGTTCTGGCAAAACAGCAAGCTACGGATCAGATTAATGCACTGCATTCCCAGTGTCCACCTACTGTTAAAATGTGTTCTTGATTGCTCCCTTTTTTCTAGTGTCAGAAAGGCTTTAGAAAAGCAATTTTGAGCTCAATATTAGATACTAATCTTAAAGAGAAAACTGTTCGAAAAGTCATGATTCTTCTGAATAGCTGTCTCAAGTGCACAACGTCACCAAACGTTTGTGTGCATGTACAGACACACATGCAGAGTTAATTTACAGATCTGTATGAGGATGATGAATGAAACTCATACGAACAAAACATAAAAATCATATTTTACACCTGACACCTGAGCTGCGTGACCAGCAAGGGTTGCCTTTACTATGATGCACTAATAATAAATCTATGCTTATCTCCTGTCATGGATGCTGGTCACAAGAGCACCGTCCTTCCTGTTTGTTGCCTTAGAACCAACTCTGACTTCCTTCCTCTCTCTCTGTCTGTCTCCGACTTTCAAAAAGAGCTTACCAAAGGTTAGCTAATCAGCTACATCTGACATCTTTATCAAAAGCACCACATTCAGCCACATGCACACGCGCAAACACACACACCTGTCAGATTCTCAGCCATCAGTACAGATCAGCAAGATTAGGTATCCTTTCTTCACAATGTAACACACTAAAGTGGTGTATATATATGTATGTGTGTAGTGAAAGCACGTGTGGCTGAAAGTGGTCCACACCACAAAACCAGAGACTCTTTCTCCTTTCCAGTCACTTTTCACAGTGATTACTGTGTTCGATAGTGGGGTAACGTGAAATTACTTATTGACTAGAGGTGAGAAAGTTATTTACGAGGTCGATGGCTAATTCCCCCTAGGCTACTTCACAGGGCTGAGGTGTTTATGCACTGCAGGAGGAGGGACAACACAATAAAACACATCATATGTCACCCCGGCTTCTGCTCTCTATCCTGCTGATTTCTAAGGTTGTGTATTTGTGAGAGAAATTGTGCTTGGAGGGAAACCTTGAGTGCGTTTTAAAGCAAAATGAACTAGTGTCATTAGCATTGAAAGCTAACTCTGTAATATGCACATAATATGAAATCTTAGAAGGTCATGGGCAACATACTTCACCCTAGACACCATTTGCTTGCATCCATGATTCTTTAATATGTAAGGAATTGATGCGGGAAAGCTAGCATTAGCAAAAAAAAAAAAAAAAAGAACATAGTGGTGAACCTGCTAATGATCACTTTTCTTTAGTGTGGCCTTTCTTTGAAAATGTTAAATGATCCCAAAGCCGTGTATTAGCCGATCAAGGTCCTAATGACAGAAAATGCCTGGGCCCTTGTGGCAATAGGATTCACACGTCCTGCCTGACATATCTCTTCAGCAAGAGACCACACCTTTGCACCTGCCATAGTGACATTAGCATAACACATACCTCATTAATCCGATCTGGGGCAAAGCCTGTTATAGATTAGCTCTCAAGTACTCAGCCAAGACAAACGAGGCAAATGATCTGAACAGAAAACGATACGCTTAGATTGTGAAGATGGCCAGAAAAAAAAAAGAAAAAAAAAGGAGGGGTAAACAGCCAGACCAATTTCGGGTGTGCACTGTACAAATCAAAGCTGTGTTTTTGAGAAATAAATCAAATTGATTGGTTGTACCTTAGATAAAATTTCATCTGGCAATAGGTAGAGAAAAAAAAAATCAGGCCTCGCCTCACAGAGTGGTTTTTAAGCACATGGACCATCTAAAAGAGGTGTGCTCTTGATGGATAAGCTATTGAGCTTACACAAGTAGCTCCTTGTGAGAGATCCTTGTTAAGCACCCTTCACCAACAACAAGATTGTCTTTAACTATTCAGCAACATTAATAGTCCAGTAAAATTTTTTGCGTAGCGCTTTTCATAATACATGTCATTTCAGAGCAGATTTACAGAAAGTCATGTAATGCCATGTCTATAATGCCTTAATGCTTTTACATTTAGTGATTTAGTGCTGGGTGATATGTTGATATTTAACTCTTAGCATATCAGTATATCAAAAAGAAAGAGCAGAGCCACTGCTTAAAAGAAATAATAAAAAAAATAAAATAAAAGTATTCTAGTTTCATGCATTTTAATCAAAACTTGAGTGTGGGTGTTTCATAAAAACAAACAAACAAACAAAAGTCAGTGGTGACTGTGGCAAGAAATGAAAAAGAAAAGAAAAAAAAAATTCACGGTCCCACTTTATATTAAGTGGCCTTAAAGGTACAGTTTGTAAAATTTTTGCAGTAAAATATCCAAAAACCACTAGGCTAGTGTTATATATTTTGTTCAGCTGATTACAAACAATATCTCTAATGTTTTCAACTACTTGTAAATCATGAGAAAATTCCCATTCTAAACAGTGACACGGGGCAGTGCAGTCGCCTGTCAATGTGGTCAGTTACCTTTGTTACCGCCTTTACTGACGTAGAAACCACATGACAACAGTGCCGTGGACAAATGCGGAAGTAGTGTCTAGCGTCCAGCAAACCACTAGCTTGCTTCAAGCAGTTCCTTATTTACTTCTTGCACGTTTTATGGTGGATTGTGTTAATTATTTATGGAACATAATTACTGTTTACCATCTGCCGCTGGTTCTGTCGACAAGGACAGCTCCCGTAAACTCATGACCGGAAAAGCGGAAGCGGCGCCGGCGACTGTGTCATAATAAAAGTCCCGCTGCTCGTGAGGCGTGTGTTGATCAATCGCTCCAGCTCCTCGTTCAGCTCCCGCAACACTCGGTCCTGCACTACTTCATACTACGGTAACGTTAATAATCGCATCCACGAACATGAGTTCTTCCAGACTCCAATCCCTATTCTTTTGCACCGTCCGTTGATATGGAGACCACATGTCCCAAGTTTCCACTCTAAAACTTTACGTCATCAAACTACGCCTTTGTTTTGAATAGGCTTCTAGTGACCTCTAGCGGAAAAAAATATCACAAATTGTACCTTTAACTACTATGTACTTGCATCAAAAAATAAGTACAGTGTACTTACTGGGTTCATATTGAATTGCAAAACACATTTGCTGCTATTGATGTGGATACGGGTAAGGTTAGTGACAGGTTTGGTGGTATGGGTAGGTTTAAGGGTAGGGGTAAGGTGTAAGGGATGGGTCAACTGTAATTATAAATGTAATTACAGAAATTAATTACAGATGTAATTACATGCAGGTGTTTTTAAAATATAAGTACAATGTAAAAACATGTATGTAGACAATAAGTGCATTGTATCAAATGATTAATTTAAATGTAAGTACGTAGTAGTTAAGGCCACTTAATATAAAGTGGGACCAAATTCACTAATAGTGCTAAAATGTTCCCCGGATGCACAACATCTTGATTTTTGGGTGACTTGTGACCTGTACATATTTTCATAAGACTCACCTTTGTACTCTTAAAGTTGCTAAAGAAGATGTTTTGTTTTATACATTTTTGCAATATTACTTGAAACTGTCTTTACTAACTGATAAAAGACTATTTATTAGGTGCACTGAAAGGAATAATATTAATATACATCATCTGCGCACGAGGTAGGGCCTTAAAAACATCAGCCAATCGTTTACGCGATCATCGCGTAAACGATCGGCCCTCTGGCTTGTCAATCACTGCCGTGACGTTCCTTGTGCGAGACGAGCGCGGCTGCACGCTCCAGTAACTTTCCACACTCCACAGGCGCCGCATGCAATGTTTTTGTCAGGAGACAGGAGTAACAACTGCAGATTATGAGTTACCTGCGGTGAGTCCGACATAATGAGTCCACTAACACGACACAGCGAATGCCGATGGTAAACACTCGTGTTCCAATACTCGTGCACGAGTTTTGGGAGGCGTTCCCTCGAAATGGGGGTTGTTCTTACGCATGCGCTCCTTTCACAAACTCACTAACAGTCTTTGGTTTCTCAGTCGACGAAAAGATCCTCTTTAGCACCTTTAAGTTGCTTAAAATGAATTGTGATGCTTTCACAGTGTGTGGTCTCTGAGAAGACCGTGAAGCTCCTGGTCAGAAGGGAGCATTTGAGGGCAGTTGCCGCAGTGTAACCTCCACAACACAAGCACTTGAATTAGCACCGTACTCTGTCCTAACTGCTCTGGCCACTGTTACACAGCTGGGTATCAGCCTGAGAGCAGCTGCTGAGCGCCTGAAGCGAGCGGCATTTTAGTCAGTCTGCTACTCGCTCTCTCTCGTCCCAGTTTCTTTTCCTGCTGCTCCCCCGGTGACTCACATCATACCCCTCTCACACCGTACACACGGGGGCTCTCCTATTTGAGTCAGTCTGAACTCTGCCACCAACAATGAACCTAGCATTTACTTCAGCTTCTGGGTTCATGAATGGCTGCAATTACAACCATTAGCATGCTTAATTAACAGATTCACTGGCAGCCAGCACAGAGCATGGCACCTTCTTTTAGTCCGCGGCCAAGCACCTGCCCCCAGCACGGCACACTCCCACGTCAGCTCAGCAAGGTGTGTAATTTGAAAGAAAGTGATACAATTGCTTTTTTTCTCCCATGCTCTCCCATCTACTGTTCACTAACATTTTCTTTCTACTTCATGTGTGTTTTGATTCATCCACATCTTGCACCTCTCCTTCCTCACTATTTCTTCGCTCTTCACGCCACAGCATGGCATTGACCTGGGATGATGTTAATGACAATATTTTCATACACCATTCTGTGGTGTTGACAGTGTTGCCAAAAAACAAGCTAGTAAACAAACATAATCAGAAAGAAGCACAATGAGTTTTCCTCACAGGGCCACTGAGGAAGGATTGGCAGGAGCAGGCACTGGCACCAGCCGCAGTGCCAACAATTGGCACTGCCAATCCCCCTTTTTCTTCACCCTGTTCTGGAATGCTACATCACACAACTCGTAATATTTCTTTGTTCGTCTGTCTCTCTTCACTGTATTCAGGGACTGTCTCATTACAGGTAAACACTATTGTTTTGGTGTCCCCGACGTGCTTCCGTGGACGTTGCGCCCCTATCAGACTGAGAGTTAATTACTTTTTAATGAACTCCAGATTACTTCTTCATATGAAAACCATTAGCGCAAGAGCAATGTGGAATGCTTTGTGCAAACTAGATATTTTCAATTCAGTAAAGCTGTCTGATCTTTGATGCTGTGTACAGTAGTTTCCTTCTTATCTACCTTTCTCTCTCCTTCAGATCTGTTGTTTCTCCAATTTATCCCTCCAATTTACCACTCCTTTTCTCAACATTTGATTGGATATTTCTCATGGGTTAGATCACCCTGTGTATGCACCACAAAGATGCGGGACCATTAGAGGAGGCAGGATGCATTTGCGTCTTCAGAAAGTGAAATTGGTTTGGTTTTCTTACTAGAAGGTAAATGATAATAGGGTTTCCATGGGTTTCAGTGTATCTGAAATGACCTTACCTTACCTAGCCTCTTGTAAGAGGTTCAAGGAGTCTTTTAGGAGGAGAAGGTAATTAGACGTAGATGAATTGATTGCGTGTGTGGAGTGTATTGCTCTGACTGACCTACCTCTACTGGAGTACATAGCTATATTCTACATCAATGGTCTCATTAAGACATGTGTGTAGTATTTTTTTTTTACTTTTTTTTTTCAGTAAAATGGCCTGATAACTTATTCTCCCTTCCTCTCTCTGACTGTTTTTTCCCCCATACTACACTTGCTTTCTTTCTCTCTGTGTGCTTACTCTGTCGCTCTTAAGCTGTCGATGGCTCTTTAGTGGCTGTCAGGAGCTGCGCTGAGTGCATCCCAAACATATTGTGCTTTTTCACATAATTAGGCAGGAGGGATTTCATTAACAACACTAGAGTGCAGGCTTCCATTCTTACGCCAGTGAGTTTGTGCCATCCCAAAAGGTTTTTAGCTCTCTCACTCTCTCTCTTGCTCTCAAACATTTTTTAAACACTCAAAGACAATCAAGAGCCAAAGGTCTGAATTAAACGAAAGGCGTATATATTTCAGTCCAAAAATATATTTTATAAATCAATATTTTTGTCTTGATACTAGTGGAAAAATATGTAAAAATCAATAAATCAAACAAAAAATTGCTAAAGCATTAAAAAAATAAGTAATTCAATATACGGATGTACTCCTGAAATATCTAAATATAAACACACCAATGCAGTATACATATATATGGTATATTCAATTAGGGATGCTCATGTTTAATTCAAGAGTTGTAGAGTTCTTTGGGTCAAAATATGGAGCAGTTTACAAGACTATGCAATAACAGTTTATTGAGCATTGCCAACAATGTGTGTATAGAAAAATTCGATAGAGGGGCAGTGTGTTCAGTGATGCAAACTAATTATTGTGGGTTGATATATAAGTTTTCAGCACGCATAGACAGACACACAACCGCACACCCCTGCTCTGTGGGCCAAGTGACAGCTGTGTTTGGTGCAAGTGGAAGAGCAGCTAATGAACCAAACACAAGGCTTGACAATTCACATCTGCTGCTACTCTCCTGCCTCTGCCAGACCCAGCAACACCCACCCAGTCTCACAGGGCGGCAACAGCAGCCGGCGTCTCACCTGGGATGCACAAGCTCCTGTGAAAACTTATACACACACACACCAACATTCACATAGACATGAGCAAATGGTCACACTCAAGTTGTTCGCACTAAGGTAGACGTATGTGTGTCTACTCCAGTGACGTGCACAGATGCTAGGCATGGATGCAAAAATAAACAAAGCTCACACCTGGCCATCAGTGGTGGAGTTAGCCGGTGTAACAGCTAGCAATCCTTGCTTACATCTCTTCTGGAAATTAAACCTTGTCTTTCAGCTCAGTTTTAGGCTTGTCAACATAGCTGTGCTTTTTCTTAGTTTTAAGGGGCTTAGGGGAGAAGCATGCGGAGTAGTTGGCCGACTCCTTGCTGTGCTTTCCTGCTCCTCTCACCTTTAAAGTTTTCTCCACCATTACAGTCTGACTATTCTTTGTAACTGCACAGCAGGGCAAGAGTGAGCGAGAGAATGGAAAGTTCTAGATAGTTTTAGCGATGGTCAGAAGTCTATGGCTGGCTGAGCACCAGGCCTTCCTTCCTACTCAGCCATCTGCTAATACAGGGACGACTGTCCCATGTGTTTATGGGTTTATCTGCTCAAAACTAGGACTTGCATGATTATTAATTTGTATTAGTCAACTAGTCATCCAGAAATAGTCAGCGAGTTATTATTTAGCACATGCAAATGACTCTCCACACAGTGTATTCATCAGTGGTCTGACAACCGGTTCTGTGACAGCGGAATTTATGTGGGTATGAAACAAATGCAAACATGGCTTGAGTTGTCATCATTGCTGCAAAAACAGTTTTCTTTGTTTTCACAATTTCATAATTGGCCATTATAAGTACCATAAAAAATAAATGACATTTTAATAAGCTAAAATTTTATTCTTGCCGTTGCTATATATAGTTTGATTCGTTAGCTTGTGGGTTGGTTTGCTTTCTTAAAACAAGCTAACCACTCCAGAGTTCATTTTCAATTGGGCTGAGACCACCTCATTTATTGCACTGATTATTTTGCAGTGGATTTGAGCCTGATTCCTGTTTTCATATATGCCCAAACGCACCAAAATAAGGGAGAAAACGTGCCAGATTCCTGAAACAAATGGAAAACCCAGCAAATTCTATATGCTAACGGTTTATATAGCTGAGCCAATATACAATCTAAGCTCTACACAGGTGCGTATGCACATATTCACACATATGCTATTTTCAGAGTAGCCTGGGGTTCTTTGTCTCAGAAAAACCTGCCTGTCTTTCTCTAATTGCTTTTGATAACAATTTTGTCAAGCCTCCTCTGGCAGCGTCCACACCACGCTCCCATCAGCAGCTGCTGCTAATTAGCTGCTATCGCTAGCTCTTCTGGCACACTCCCTGCTGATCCCTCTGGCCCCCTAGATCCTAAGTATAAATCATCAGGTTGCTGAGAAAAACAGAGCAGAGGTAGGAAGTTGATTGGATGGTAGATTGGATGACATAATACTACATAAGAATATTAAAGTCAATGTAAAATGTTGTTTGCAACTCATTTTGCTTCCATAATCAATGTTTTGAGGGAAACATGCTATTTTGTGAGGAAGAAATGAAGTGTAGGGCTGGATTTTATACATTGGGAATTGACTGGATGGTGTAAAGTGGGCGTTGCATACCTGGTAGAATTTTGTTTTGCACTCGCCTTTAGAACTAATGCAACTGTATTACAGTAATCAATCAATTAGTTAGTACACAGTAAAAACTGACTTCCATTTAGTCAGACAAACTTTTAATGTTGTTTTGAATATTGAAAAATGACATATATAACATATAACAAATATATATAGTAGGAGCAGCCTAAAATATTAAACAGCAAGAAATTACGAGATCAATTTTGGTAGTGGAGGTCCAACTAACAGACTGCTGAGCATGCTTAGTGTGATCCCCCATTTTTGGTCAAAGCAAAATATCAAAAATATTTGTTATTCCGAATTATTAGACATTTTAGCTCTATGTATTGTTTTTGAATATATGAAGAGTTCAGATGCAAAAGCCGCTAAACGCCACCTCCGCACATAGTATACGTTCATTAAATACTTTCACTTCAAATCCACTAAAACCCAGTGTCAGCCCATTCAGAAATGGAGAATGACGGTGTGCATATGAGCCGTCTTTCAATTGCCGAGCTGCAAGTTTTTATCCTGTTTTTTCCATTGTTACATGGCAATGAAAGGATTTCACGAGAAGCAAGTAAACACAACAGTGTTCCTTTTGCTGCTGTAAAACTGACAAAAACTGACATTTTACAATGTCTTTTTGTCCAAAGAGAAAAAAGTAATTTAGTAAATCGAGGGAACAAATTAGTAAAAGCATGATTTAGCCTATTATTACCTACAGGTGGCTGAAGGGGACTGAAACCCATTCAGCCAAACACAGTACAATATATGCATTAAGAAAATAAACGGGGGCCGTTATGGTTTCATGTTGACTTTGAGCAACTGGATTTCAGTGATACACTCTTTTGTTCCATCTCAGCTAATGTGAAGTTAAACTTTTATAGCTCTTTGCCCCATATTTTGGCCTGAGGAAAACTGTACAAAACCAGGGCAGCCCATTCACCCACACTGGTAATGATGAAGTTATGGTTCCTCTAATGGTGTACAGAAGTTGAAGGCAAAAGGTCAAAGCAATAGAGAAAAGTTGAACATTCACCTGAATGTGTGTGTGTGTGTGTGTGTGTGATAGAAGGGGCAGGGGAGACAGAGGCAGGGAATATTGGAGGGAGGACAGGTGGTGAATTACCTGGATGAAAAATTGCACCAGATTAGACACATGGAGAGGGAAGGAAAAGAAAGGAAGAGTAAGCGAGTACAAGAGAGCAAGCCCTTTTTCAAGGACAACGTGTGTGATCTCTCCTGATTAATAAGTGTTATTTTGATCAGCGCTTCTGTGTCACAGTGCGGCCCTGTGCTAATGGAACACTCAGCTGGGTCTCGTCGCAAAGCCTCATGGGGGTATCGAGAAGAGCATGTAAACAATCTGACCCTTCCAACCCACAGAGCCATTCTCACCTGTCTCGGGCGCTTCTCATCTCTCAGTGTGTTCTGCAACAGTTACACACACCCTCATCCCAGAGCAATCAACCTAACATCACTTTCAGCATTAAACATTAGGGGGGATTTTGGTACAGAAAGGAAATGCCATTATCACACACTGCTGTCAGTTACCGTCCCCAATGCTGGAGGTGTTGGCAGTGGCTGGGAAACTGCTCCAGTAATGGCTTAACGGGGCATGCGCCAGGCTGACACAGAACACATGTTTCTGGACAAATAGTTCCAGACAGGTTTGGAGCCCAGCCTCAAGGGAACGCCACATTTGCCTGGGAAGCACTCGGCTGCCTCCCGTTAATTAAATAGCTGCCTGTGAGTAAATACCAAGTCAGTGAGGGGTAAAAGGAAACTGTATCAAGCCAAATTCGCCTTTCAAATGAAATGGCATCAGGTTTCAAGAGATGCATTTTTCATGCTGAAATGCCTGTTAGTTGAAATTCATGCAGCCAGTTTTTTATTTTATTTTTATAACAACTCTAAAGGCATACAAAAGCAAGAAATTTCCCAGTTCTCACATGCCAAAATTATATTTGCCGTAGAGCAAGTTATGGATGCAGTAGTAGTGGTCACCCTTCTCTCACAACTCAATTCAGAAGGTTTAGTATGACTCGCTCTCGACTGGCCCTCTAGTGGACACTGGTGATTTTTCAAACAGGAATGACTAGTACAGATGTGTTGATATCCACTCTGATTCACCGTTATACACTAAAAGTCGGTTCACAGTTGAACATGACATACAGTAAACAACAAAAGATAAGAACATATGCTAAGTATACTGTAGCTGTGTTATGTCTACATTTATGTTTATTTGTAATAGTCTTACATCGTTTGTCATGTTAGATACACGGATCAGTCTTGAGGGTATAGACTGAAATATCATATAAGTTCATCATGTTAAGGTGATCCTGTGCATGTCCGTGTACTTTATTCTGCATTAATACTGTCCTGATCAGTGAAGCAGCACAGCGTTTCACTTGGGCCTGATCCATCCGAAACGGCAGTAAATCTGACAGGATAGAAATGCAAGAGCAAACAGGTGCGTTACTATGCTGTGAAAGGCTCCCAGCTCAGAGAAGGATGCCTGCTGAGGGTGTCGGAGGGTCGCGGAGAAGTGAGAGAGATGGCAATAAAAAAAAACAAAAAATAAAACAAGATGGATGATTTGAATGTGTGAGGCTGTAGCATCTGTTGGCACCTCTTCCAGACACCCACGCTTACACCCTTCCGCGCTGCCAGCCAGTGTGTGTATGTGTGTGTGTGTGTGTGCGCGCGCTGGTTCACCTGGGGCTTGACAGGAGGAGAAATGCATAAAAATTGGACGCATCACTCACTGCACTTCCTGAGAACATTTGCATTCGCATTGAGTTTGCATTTGAGTTTGGAGATTTAAATATACTTACCGAAGCCCTCAGCACACAGAGAATTGTTGCCTCGGTTCATCTCGACAGAATTTGAATCACTTCATTTGCTAATTCAAGTAGACATCGGAGTTGTTAATTGCATGCATGTGTTCAAGTGGGGGAAACTTCAAATGCAAAAAAAGTAAAGCAAGATAATATTATTTATAGATTATGTTATAGGTGTCATGTACTGTTAATACAATTTCACAACAGTGACTCTTTCTTGCAGTTGAGTATATCTCGCCTTGTGACAATTTTTACATTTTCTCATTTCACATTTACTGTACGTCACAATTACTTTTTTTTGCTAAAGTTGAAATGTACATATAATATATATAGATCTACAATTTACATCGAAATTTGGGTTGCACTTTATTTTTCAGTATGTGCGCTTACAGTGTACTTACCTAAGAAAGTACACACGGTAACTATATGGGTTAAGGTTAGGTTTAGGGGTAGGTTCAGGGTTAGTACCTAGTTATTGCCCAGTTATTACAATTACTATAATAAGTACATAGTATGCACATGGGGAACATGATTGTAAAATAAAGTGCTACTGAAATTAGTGTTGTTCTTTTTTTCATGAATGTAGAATGTGGCATCACGGATTGGAATTTTCCACAAAATATCAAACTAAGCAGCATTTATTTTAAAGAACGCTAATGCAAATACACTTTAAGCAAAACTTTTCACAGAAAAAAAATGTCAGTATGACTTAATGAATAATTATTTAATTACAGGTCAGAAAAATGGCTATAAAAATGAAATGAGTTCTGAGAAAAGCTCTAGAAGTCGTAGAGCACAAATGACACTTGCATTGATATTTTTTGTCTAATGCAACGGCATTATAAATAGATAATGAAAAAAAGAAAAAAAAAAAAAAGAAAAGTGCTGCCTTTAGCACATGAAAATTTAACTGAATTGACAATAGTGTTGTATAAATGCATTTAATTTCTTGATGTGCACAATTTGTGAACATGGTTGCCACTGAGAAGGCAGATGGCCTCAGGAAAGAAGCTGTCACTGTGACGGGATGTTCTGGTTCTGAGTGGTGTCGTCCAGGGAGGGTCGAGTCAGAGACAATCTCACCAGCTCTGCTCAAGGCACTGAGTTCATAAAGCTTCTAGATGGATGGTAGGTGACAGCTGACCGGATCACTCTCTTCTACCTGGATTTGTAGTGAGAAGATGTTGGAAGAAACAAGTGTATTGGAGGAGGTGCTTTCGAGGGATAGACTATGATGGGAGAGACAGCCATGTGGATCTTCTGCCTATAGCACCTAATGCATGCTTATTTTCTGTATTTCCAGTTGTCGCTCAACATTCTTTGCATCTGTCCTACTTCTAGCGCGTATCCGAATGCTATAGCAGCATAGACTGTGATCGTCAAATGTCTGTGAATGACAAACTGCCCCCTCTGTGATGCTCTGTATAAATCACCCAAACAATGGCGCACGGCCCTGCTCCCCACCTGACGGACAGGTGATGGATTGTCGGCACAGCGGGGGAAAACAAAATGATGCACACCTTAGCTCACATGTTGGCTTATTCAAATCGATAAGACTCTCTCCTGCAAAACGCGTCTTTCTGTCTCTTTAAAACTCTCTTTCAATCTTTCTGGTCCCGGCACAGGCGCATAAACAATGCCTGCCACATTTTAATAGTTTGATGTTTTCAAATGCCACTCAACCCTGCCCAAGCACCTAAAACAACTCGGATGTGATGAGATTTACTGAGCCCATAAATCACAGGCAGTGTTGCTCACTTCAGAGACACAAGTTTCACACACAGAATGGTTTTAGTCAATATACAGCGGCACAAAGTATAATGACCAGTTTGTTCTGGCAGTTCAGGTGAACCTTTTTAAAAATGATTCACAAATTAGATTCAGTTCAAAAAGTATTAATTGGAGTCTCTGAACAGCATTTTATGTCTTTATTTTTATAAAATATATATAATTATATAATGTAACAAAATATGATTCATTATGTGCCATTTTGCAAAAGTAACAGTGTAGTGTGAAAAAAAAAACTCTCTACTTCATATAGTGTTAGGGCTCATTTTAGCCAGTTGGTTTATTTGAACAGTTCAAAAAACAATGTACTTATTTAATCAGTTCAAAAATGTTTTATTTGATTGGGTGTGCAGTGATTTAGGTCTTCATTTTGATATAATATAAAATGTCATTACATTCTGCTGTTGTTAACATATATATATATATATATATATATATATATATATATATATATATATATATATATATATATATATATATATATATATATATATATATATATATATATATATATATATATATATATATGATTATACACACACATTAACAACAGCATAATTTATTGAGCAGGAATGTAACATGATTCATTGCTCTGAATTTTCCATTGTAGTCAATTGGTTTGTTTAAACAGTTCAGTCCAAAAGCCAATTTACTGATTTTAATCAGTTCAAAACATGATTTATTTTCATCTCTGAGCATCATTGTGGGTCTTCATTTTTATGTAATAAGTCATTGCCTATGCTTTTCTTCATTATATTTTCGAATCTTTACATAAATCAGAGTATTTTCAGTATTTATTTTTTTATTACACACTCCCACCCAGGTGTGAAACGACTCCAAATTACACTATTCACCATACAGTAGCACAGCGTTTATGGGTCCATCTGTTGACCACATAAAGGCTATAATTGTGATTGTAAGTCTAAAGAGAGACATTTTCTTGACTGCGAAACTAAAATGTTTCCAAATTAGGCATAACAACTGATGATGAATAGCAAATTTGCTTTCATGCTGAGAAATGAACGAGTATTGAATTGAAGAAAATAAACTCTAGTTGGATATCATTGGTCTTTAATTACACTAAAACTCCAACATAAGATCTACTAGAGACAAGAACACCATGGAGGAAAGATTTCTGTCCAAGAGGCAGGTCATAACAATAAGTCAGTGCGCTGTGCTAACATCTCTGTATCCTGTCCTCTCCCATGCAGAGGAATGCATTCTTAATCCCACTTGACAGAGGAAGACGAGGAGTAGCAGGGAAGGTCCGACCCTCAGGCGAGCCACACTGCTGCTGCCTCAGTGGGCCAAACCTTTCCTGAAATCTGCCGCTGTGTCAAGCGTCATCAGCCTCAAATCCATAACGCCAACGCCTGCCACCCCAACTACGTAACATCAGCTAACACATCTCAAACCGCCCGGTTAAACGTCTTCCTCTCTCAGGCTCACTGTTATTAGCTCCATGCTATTATTCGCGTGACTTGGCAGAGCGACGGCATAAGAGTGAGGGCTTCAACAATCCACATGACCCAAGTGTGAAGTGTAACTTCACAAAAAGTGATGCTGCTAACTTAACTACATCTTTTAGCTGCAACTCAGCTGCATCAACATATTGTAGCCTTTTCGGTACTGAGCTACTTAAAAAAAAAGTCTTAAAAATTCTGAATCATTTCAGGGAATCATTTAAAAAATGATTCACCACCATTTTGAATTAGTTCAAAACATTGATTCCAAATGTTCACTGTGCAGCATTTTAGGTCTTTATATTTGTGTAATACAAAATATTTAATTAAATGTTGTTGTTCAATGATATTTCCAACGCAGTATTTAAATTAGAGTGTTTTCTATAGTTGTACATAGAGTACACTTATCTGTTCATGTCATGCTAAATGGGCTGTAACATTCACCCTCAGATGAATATGATACTAGTCCTTCTGTATTGACTTTCTGAAGAGTGTATTCTGAGAGATGAGCGATGTTGGATATCCTCTTGGGATGTTTGTTGGGTCCTGTCGTTCCTGCGAGATGTGCTGAGTAAAAAAGTCGTCTCTCTGTCTGAAGTGTCTCTTCTTCTCTCACTTTTCAAACAGTCATTTTTTTATTTTACTTTTTCCTACCATTGCACTTTGTTTATCTCTCCATCAGTGTGGATCTTGAGGCTGTGACTCATTCTACTTCCTAGTTCCCTATAGTTGTGAATTCTTATGAGAAAGAAATGTACTTAATTATATTGAATGTGCACTTTGTATATATGCTTTCATGACTATATTTCACATTAGTACACTTTGTAATTAAGAATTAAGTGCATCTTCAAAAAATAGCATTTGAAAGTTCAGCTAATTGCAATTTAATATAAATTTAAACTGTATTTGTCATTTTCATTAAATTGCAGTTTAAATGCAATTAAGTTTCTGAAAACATTGCATTCTGTTTGCTCTCAAGTATGTATTTTTAAAGTATATGACTTCATTATAAGTACTTTTTTTGCTAAATCGTGCTTCTTTTTCACAGGAGTATCATCACCAACACGTTTGACAAAACGTTGCGATGGCCTTGATCCACTAAACATGACTCGTTTACCTGCTTCATGATTATGCCATAAAATGTAGCTGGTATTAATCAGCAATACAGCATGACTAAAGGCCCCGTTCAGAGCAAGGACAATAACTATAACGATAAAGATATAGTTCTAAAAATAATTTTAAATAGAAAAAGGACACGAGAGTCCATACCACAGCTATAAAGATAATGGCACAGAGAAATCACTTTCAGAACGTCTTTTTTTACCAGCTGATGAACGATAACGAAACATTGACAACCAATCTGAATTCATCATGCCCTAAAGATGACAAAACTGCAATGCACTTAATAAACAGAACAATATGTGAACGCTATTACAGTTATCATTATAGTTATCTTTGTAACTGAAGTTCTTGGTGTGAAAGGGCCTTAATGGTTCTTTTTTTATTATTATTGTATATCATCGGTGTACTTGTTAAAAAATACAGCGCCATTTTGAAATACATATGCTTGTCCTGCATTTCTGACGACACATGCTGAAATGCAGACCACAAGTGAATAAAGTGAGCAATGCTCTTTCATGGGAGCAAACATTTGTGCACTGACTCCCAGGGCAGAGTACTTACTGCTGAACTAGGAAGCAGAGCAAAACACATCATTAGCAATATCTGAGGGTCAAATATAAAATATTTTCGCCACCTGGAAGTATTTAGAACCAAAAAAACAAGCAAATCATGCTGTTGTATTTCAGTTGAACAGGGAATTCATTGGGTTACTTGTGATAGTCAGTCTCAAGGTTGGTATTGAAAGAGTCAGATGCTTCTCGATGGTTTGACGTCTCATAGTCAGACAGCATATTTGAGAGAATAATCGAGTAGACAGGAGAGGATGAAACTAGAGGTGGAAGATGCATGGAGGACAGAGAGTAAAGAATAGTCCAAGGTGCCAAAGATCTTTTATCAAGCACCACCCCATCTGAGCTCTGAACAGGGCGGCATGAGAGAATAATGAATTAATTAAAAAGAGAATAGATAGGGATTAGAGAGGCGCACCTTGCTCTCCATGTCCAGGGAAAAAAAGCCAATCACTGCGCAGTGAGGTGTGAGTACCATCCATTATGTGGCGACTGACAAGTTAGCAGCAGTCAGAGAAAGAGCTGCACTTAATAAATCAAATCTGACACCTCCTCCCCTGCACCCTTCTCAACTACTGTTCTAGCTTCTTCTTCATCCTCTTCTTCATGTCTGTCATGCCTCCATCCTCCTGTCCAAGAGGCTTCAGGATGTGTTCACACTTCAGCCCTCCACTCTACAACACACTGCAAATGTTTTAACAAGCCCTCAGTGACAAAAAGCCTTCTGCAAATGTACCGTTGTTCGTGGATGTAGCTGTTCAGAAATAGCACTAATACCATTAATCAGTATGTCACAATCTATGGACCAATTACTTGCATTCTGCAGCTTAATGGGAAAGATTTCCTTGATACCTACATTTTAATTAAAGGAAGGTTTGCACATCTAACGACGAAGCATTTTTTATCAAGTACAAGGAGAAAAAAATAAATGTTCCACCATTTGCACAATTAGCACCTATTAGAGAGGCATAAATACACACAAGTAACATATAAACATAATTCTGGATAATTTAGAGTGCTTTTTCACACACTTAGCACAATAAATAAAGCACACCGTACAGCTGTCTCACAGTTTTAATCAATTACTTTCTTTATGTTCATCCCTCCTTTATTCTCAGCTAGGCTGTGTTCTGTTAAACTTCAGGTAACATGAAAAATAATTGTAGTCGGCTTATTTAAAGAGAGAGTAAAGTCCTTCTCTTATTTCAAAAGTCAAAGGTAACATAACACAATTCTGTTACCAACTGTCTTAATATCTGTGCTTTGTTGAGGCAGTTTAAATGTACTGACTGATTGTATGTGATGTATGTGTCAGTGTGTAAGATTAGATGCAATTTCTATACACAGATGCTCACAAACCTCTACAATTAAACAATCAAAACCTTAACAGCGAACAGACACAAACACTGATTAAAAAGTTGAGCTCTTAAAGAGATAGTTGAAAAATGAAAATTATCCCACGATTTACTCACCCTCAAGTGAGTATCACCATCCTTGGTGTATATGACAAACACAATCAGAGTTTTATTAAAAAAATATCCTGGCTCTTCCAAGCTTTATAATGGTAAAGATGTAAGAAAAGTATCCATATTTAAAAATGTGTAAACTATGATACCTGGCATCCGGCAACGACCCTATGCAAATCGAGTTTTGGTGGAAGAGTGACCTCTGACCCAACACATGATGTAGGATTTAGGAGTAACGTAAGCTTAGGTGAGAGTAGACGCCTCTCTTGGTTCAAACAAATAGGGCTGGGCAGCAAACTCAATTTTATATATATATATATATATATATATATATATAAAAGAAGATACACCTAGGCTTGAAGGTGAGTAAATCATGGGATAATTTTAATTTTTGGGTGAACTATCCCTTTAACACCACCACCACCACCACGTCGTTAGATGAACAAATAACAATGACAACGACAACAGCTTTAAAGGTGCCATCGAATGTTTTTTTTACAAGATGTAATATAAGTCTAAGGTGTCCCCTGAATGTGTCTGTGAAGTTTCAGCTCAAAATAACCCGTTGATTTTTTTTTTTTTTTTTGTCATTTTTTTAACTGCCTATTTTGGGGCATCATTAACTATCCACCGATATATACATGCTGCGGCCCCTTTAATTATCGTGCTACCCCGCCCACGGAGCTCGCACTTGCTTTAACCAGAATAAACAAAGTTCACACAGCTAATATAACCCTCATACTGCATGCATGCGTTGGATTATGTGAGTATTGTATTTATTTGGATGTCTACATTTGAATCTGAATGAGTTTGAGGTTTTGCTCCGTGGCTAAAGCTAACATTACACACTGTTGGAGAGATTTATAAAGAATGAAGATGTGTTTATGCATTATACAGACTGCAAGTGTTTAAAAATAAAAATATTGACAGATCTTGTCTCCGTGAATACAGTAAGAAACGACGGTAACTTTAACCACATTTAACAGTACATTAGCAACATGCTAACGAAACATTTAGAAAGACAATTTACAAATATCACAAAAATATCATGTAATCATGGATCATGTCAGTTATTATTGCTCTATCTGCCATTTTTTGCTGTTGTCCTTGCTTGCTTACCTAGTCTGATGATTCAGCTGTGCACCGATCCAGACGTTAATACTGCCTGCCCTTGTCTAATGCCTTGAACATGAGCTCATTGGGCTGGCATATGCAAATATTGGGGGTGTACATATTAATGATCCTGACTGTTACATAACAGTCGGTGTTGTGTTGAGATTCGCCTGTTCTTCGGAGGTCTTTTAAACAAATGAGATTTATATAAGAAGGAGGAAACAATGGAGTTTGAGACTCACTGTATGTCATTTCATTGTACTAAACTCTTGTTATTTAACTATGCCAATATAAATTCAATTTTTAATTCTAGGGCACCTTAAAGAAGTTAGCAAACAGTAAATCATAAGTCTTATAAGAGCAACTACATATTTTATTCATGCTGCAGTGCATGCTGGGAGATTGTAAAACTTTAACAAGTCAGCAAGCTTGTTCAATGTGAAATTGTTTGATCCGAAAACAGTAGTTGGGCTATTGTTGGTTGAATGCATTTTTATGTAGATTCAAACTAATTCACATTTCTTCTGTGACTGCAAAAGCCCTGTATTTTGGGTGAAATGTAATTAGGTTTTTTTTTTTTTATTATTATTATTTTTTTTTTTGCAGTGTTTGAGTATGTGTGTGTGTGTGTGAGAGAGAGAAAGAGAGGTTGAAATAGGGACAATTCTGCTGGCCTGCCGCTAAACAAATCTGCCTTGAAATGTGATCAGAAACATAATCAGCTTCTTCGTTTGATGTCCTGATTAAAAATGGATATCAAGGCGATGGTCAAAATAAGCAGAGGAATCTTTGAACTTCTAAAGGTCGAGGAACGGCCAATTTTCCCATCTTCCATCACAAGCAGCTCACAACCCGGAGACCCTGTGAAACTGATTCGATTCCGTGTACCCTATTTCTAGAGAATGATAGAGGGCAACTTCGAAAGGACACACACACACACAAACATGCGTACAGTATACACGTACACACAGCGCAATGCACAAAATCCTGTTTTTCAGCCTCACGGCCCCAAATTCACATGAGATCTTCTCCCTCTAATCATAATGTATCCCCTACGGCATTCACACTCCGAGCCATCTTATATTTCATCTGCCAAAGCTATTTCAAGAAGTATGTGACAGAGAAAACTCCCGTCATATCTCATGCCACCGTGCGCTGCCTCCCACTGTACCATTGACACATTTCTGCGATGTCACCTTTTAAAATGCAAGCAAATATATAAACAGATATTAATAAAAAACCCGCTACTGCTGTTCTCTCCGGAGCTTCACATAATTTCAACCTTTCCACTGTAGGTTTTTTTGAGTTAGGTAATTGGGTTGCGTGTCCCAGGGCCTGAGAGTGGGGAGGGTTATGGGAAGTTGGATGCAGCATGGTAATGGCATAGTGCCAGCAGGTAGGCCTCTCCCAGAGCTGACTTGATGAGGTCCCGTGAGCACTCTGCATCTGTTTGCCCTGATAAGCCGACCCGAGGCTCATGCTAGGGAGGGAAGCGTTCCCTCGTTCCACAAGTTCCCCCACCCCCCTTCGAGTCATTGCGGAATGGAGAAAAAGTTCTCCCGGACTAATACATGGAAATCTAGCGGTGGTTCTGCCCTAACCCTGTCCAATCCCTAGCTGCACTGCACCAACCAGGAGAAGTCTGGTTAAGGCTAGAGGAAAGAAATGAGTGCGGACGCCTTAATCCCACTCTCTCTTTCCTCTTCACAGAGTTTCAGGGATTTCCTTCCTCAGTGCGGAGAGCTGCGCACTCAGGCCCGGCTCAGGCGGAGACCATGAAAATCGAAATCCAGAAAAAAATTGCGCAAGTAGGAGCCGATATGAATACAAGTTTAAATCCCCTTAGAAAGCAAGAAAGTTACAAGGCGTGGGATCTGTGTGCCTTCATCTCAAAGAAATCTTTCATGTCTCAGTGTTTTTTTTTTTTGGTTTTTTTTTTGTGTGTACCATATGTTAAATGAATGACGACGAGGCATGGGACCCATCTTTTTGATGTAAGTGTGCAATACACACCTCAGCCCTTTTTACTTTTTTTTTTTTTTTTTAAACTTATTGAACCAAGTCTCTCCTGTGGTATCTCAATCTATGAATTTCTATAAGATGCACGGCAGTTCTGAGCAGTTCACATTCCCCTTGTGGGCTTTTGTGCATGTGTATGCATGCAAATGTGTGTTGTGGAGTGCGTTTATGAGACGTCTATGGAAAGACACCCTTAGAGAGAGATATGGAGAGTGGGAACAGACTTTGCCATTTGCCCATCTATTGCTAGCTTGTAAATACTGTACACTAAGGCCCGATTTCACATGGCTTAGGCCTTAGTTCAATTAGGACATTTAAGTAGCTTTTATAAACATACCCTATTACTGGTGTGCATCTTAAGACAAATCAACGACACTGACATATTTTAAGAAGTTGCTTTCAGTTAAAACATGCATTTTAGTTTAAGACTAGCATAAGTCTTGTCAGTGAAACTGGGGGTAAGTATGTGTATTTTGGGACATTTATTTTTAAACCCATCTGGATTAATCCTGCCCTTTGCTTCCTAACAGTTTGTTTTCTTCTGGGGAAGGTTTTTCACTAGATGATGAAACCTGGATGCAGGGATTTCTTAGGTGCAGATGCGTACATAATGGGGTCTGGCTTACAGTTAGCGTTGCTATAAGTTGTTGATGTCTGGGCTTTGTATTACACCAAGGGTATTGTCATGCTGTTGGTTCAAATAATTCTCTAGAATGTCCTTGCATGGTGTAATATTAACATTTCTCATTGGAATTATTTGAATAGCCAAACCTGTTGTTTAGACAAGGTTGTCCACATACTTGTGATCTCTTTGACAGTACACACACGTTCACACTCGTTCACTTACTGCCAATATCTCCAAGCAAGGAAAGCCAAGAGATTAGTGCATTTAATATCTTCAGCATACATATCCAGTCATACAGCTCCTTCGGTGTTAGTCTTGTTTTTCCTTCCTTTCTCTCCTTTGAGGCACCATATCCTTTTTAGCCTCAGGGTTAACATAATACTGATTATTTTTTTCCCGTCTGGACATTGTAGGGGGTATGTTCAATGGACATTAAAGAAGAGAGTAACATGATGGGGCCTTTAGCATCATGCTAATGGAAAACTCTGTAGGGGCAACACTAATGATGGCTATGGTCTGACGTGAGGTCTTCCTCATATTAACCTCACATACACCCGCAAGGATGTACTGTATGCCAGACTATGAAGCTTACATGCCTAAAGGATCAGACAAAAGCACACAAACTTGAAGTGTGTCCATAGACTTTAGAACCCAGCTGAAAACACAAGCTTATTGGTTGCTGCTAGTAAGTGCTGGTTTGAAGCGGGTCTAGCTGGTTTAGAAACGTAACCATGCAGTTCCCAACAATGAAAACATCACTTTTATGTATGTTGACAAACTTGTGAAACATTATATTGTTGGCCATTAAGGTTAACTGGTGAAATTAACTAAAAGTGTAGTGAATAATTTGACCACCACCAACGCATCTGTCTGATTTGATACTAATGTAGCCTAATTTATGACATACAATTTCAATTATGTGCTCTGCACTGTGTTTTGAAACATGTTTAAGATATTTGAAGTAAATATATGATAAATATAACTTTTTTTTTTACATCCAGATAAAATCGAGATAAAAATTCTGAATATACATCCAAAAAAAATAAAAAAAATAAAAAAAAAATAAATAAATAAATAACATGCATGTTAATTGCTGCAGTCTATTTAAAATAAATCAAATGAATTTGAATTATTTTTGAACAGGTCACTTGAATGAATGATTCAATGACACATACATGTTTTCAAACAGTCACTTGTCACCACCTACTGGTGTAATGATGTAATTGATATAATCTTCATTTGAAGGGTCACTTTACTACTGATTGCTACCATAGACAACAGTATTTACATCCAAACTATAAACTTTTATCCTAGTAATTCTGTGATAATTTGAGTTCTTGTAATACAGACATAATGATACTGTGTGGCTGAAAAGGCTATTTGTGAATCAGTTTTAAACCTGTATGTGACAACTGCTCTCTGGATAAGCGGCAGCATGAAAGGAAATTTAATTGTTCGCTGTAATCGTTCTTGTCAAAGGTTTAATAGACACAGCTGAATCATTGTCATTAAGGAATAAGATGGCATGGGTGTTTGAATCGAGATAACGAATAACCGTGCAGTTCTAATAGGGTCTATGCCTACAGTGTTTTCTTCTTTGTAAATTATTATTTGAAATAACAAAAACTGCTTAATCTTCTTTCGTGTGATTTTGTGAATGCTCGAAAGTGTTTTTTTAAAGTTATTAATGTCCTATTCTGACCCCTAATGTAGTAGTGGGGTGTTTGTGTGTATTCTGCATAAGGCACCCATTTGGCAACCAGCGGCCCTTTAAGGAGTAAAGGTAGCTATTCCTTCTGAAGGTTAAACTGTTTGCTGTGAGATACCAACAATGCTGTTGAGGTCTAGTAAGAGCATCTGCTAGATTGTGTATGTGGAATGATAGAGTATTCACTTCCGCAAATGAATTCAGTTATCACTCCCAAAACATTGTAGTTTGCACATGGAATTAGTAGAACAACTGTTGTTTTTTTATGGATCTTGTGTTGGCGCTTTATTATGCTTGGATTAACTTTGCTCATAAACAGGCCATTGCAGACTATAAAGTAGGCCGACTTGTCACTTTTAATTGGACTCATTCTTTTAAAGTTATATTGAGGATTTTTAAAGCCATTGCTTGTATCTTGGGCTGCAGTCATAACAGCACAATTCATTTGGTCATGCAGGAAGATAGGGTTGCGGGTGTGAAAAGAAATAAACCTTCATTATCAGACCAGATGCTACCTCCTTAATAATGAAGCTGCATTCAAAACCATTCATTCCACATGGAGTGACAATGTGCTGCATTTGAGATATGGCACAAACTGAAAAATGGAGGGTAGGGAGAAAGCAAGGGAGGAAATGACTTTCACCATAGATCCAGAGACTTCATTTCACCTTTTGGACTTTGAGAGACTGCATGCATACACACAAACTCAGTCTTTTACCCTCCTTGGCAGTGCGAGTATGGATCTTTCCCGCACGGTTGCGGTTGAAAGTGGTCGAAGAGAGACAATCATTACACCCAAGGTCAACCACTACAAGAGCAGTACATCAGCCTTCTGTAATCGACAACAAATTAGTTTCCAGCCTCAATGCAACAACAGCCGAAATACAGAAATCTTGTTTTTGCTGAGTGGATTACTTCAGGTTGTTGGCTAATTGAATACATGAGCAAAGCTGCCCTTTAGCTGAACTCTCTGCATTATGGAAGTTATTAAAAAGTTATTTTCAGTTTGCTTCCAAATCATGAGCTATGAGTGATGACCTGTTAAACTGGGACATTATTCTTAGTAAAAACATGATAAAAGAAACTGAAAATACATTGCATGGAAACCTTTTCATTCAATGCCACTTTCAAAGACAAACAACAACAAAATACTTTTACTCTCTATTTGTGTTTTCTCAACCATAGTTTCCATTTATGAGTATGCATACTTGTATTTGGTACAATACCCATACCCTCATGCCTTTCTCTCTGTTCCTGACCCCTCCGTCACAGAAATGTCAAGGCTTTGAGTGACAGCAGCAGTGGATCTTCTAACCTGCTTTAATCAACCTGTCAGAACGCATCACCCTAAAAAACACAAACAGCCTGCCGCAGGTAAACTATCTGCATGCGCCTGTGAAGGTGGACATGGTCTCCTTGAGAATTCAGGCAGATTCATCACTGTGATGGAGTGAGAGCGAGCACACACTTAAGAAAAGAAGAAGAAAAAAAAAGTAAAGAGGGGGATGCTAACTATAGACACAAGGAGAAAAACAAGCCCCACTAACCTTTTGTCAGCTACTTTGAAACTGCAGCTTGTAAAGCTGCAAGCTACTCATAATTTATACTTAACTACAGTCAAGCTGCTCTATTTGGAAAACTAGTGGATGGATGCATTAATCTTAAATTACGTCAGCGTAGCTAATTATTTAAAAAAAAATAAAAAATAGCTTGACTGTTAGTTAAATTATGAGTATGTTGCTGCACTTTCAAAGTATATTTTAAAATATATAACACAAATTATAGAATCAATAATTAAACTATTTCTGCAATATTTTTCTCATTAAAAATAATGAGTGTTATTTATGAAAGAATCTCAGCTGAGAGGGCATTAAACTTGAACAGATACATTTAAACATACAACTGAAAAAAAAAAGAAAAAGGATAATTGAGTCAAAAACAAAGTGATGAACAGCACATTTTGCTTATAATCAATCTACAATCTGTGTTTCTTTGTGAATATAACTTGCAAAGTAAGCAAAACAATTGGGCATTTTACACTGCGCTTAACTCTTATTGTTGTTTTAAACCCTGCTTATAACCCCAGGTAAAGGGACGTTTCACACTTGTAATTTAGAATCGGGGTTAGCACAACTTTTTACCCGGGGTTATGAAACCCTTCTCCGGAGCAGAGTTAGCACTGCTTTTGTGGTGTTAACCCCACGTTGTGGTGCCAAACTTGCACAGTATAAAAGGATGCAGTGTTTGAGCATTATGACTAGATGCTTATGTAATCCCTCTGGTCCTACTCACCCCAATCGGAGCAGTATTTGAACTGGCATCTCCAGCATGGGAGGTGGGCGCGCTAACTAGGACGCTAAATATCGCGGTCTCTAGTGCACCTCTTGAGGCCGGGGAGTGAGGTTTTCTCGCACACCCCTTACTAGCTGGTTTCCGTTACATTTACCCCCTAAACCTCACTACCATCCTGGTCATGGCACCAATGTAACCCTGTAGGGGTCCTACTCGCCCCACTCCGAGCTGGATCTGAAACCGGCGTCTCTGGCATGGGAGAGGCGTGCTAACAAGGATGCTAAAGACGGCAGTCTGTAGCGTCAGTCGCCAAGTGCTCCTCCTGAGGCCAGGGGAGTGAGGTTTACTCACACAGCTCATACTAGCTGGCCTCTGTTACACTTAGCAACCAACAACCAATAGTGTACCTCATATTAACATGCTTTTGACAGTTAGGGAAACACTGCGTGTTGTATAGTTTCAGTATTTGAGGGGAAAATTTTGAAACTGAAAACATGACAATTCTTCTGAACAAGAGAACATTTTATCCTCACCAAGTATTTTTTTACGTAACCCAAGTCTCTGAGATCCTGACACTTCTGGAGACTTCAGGAAGGTTGCAGTTCTGGAAAATGGTGGTGCTGGAGACTAAAGGGTTCCTGGTGGTTTTACACTTAGTTCTTCACCTTAATTCTTAATTCTTTTGCAGTTAACATGTGTCTTTTCTTCTCCACCTGTTTTTGTCTTACCCTGCTGACCCAACATTTCACTGTTCAATGGTCATTCTTTAACTTTTCAATTTCAAGTATTGAATTAGTATTGAATCCTTCTCATAAGCATTTAATAATAAAGAGTTAATTTCTTTTTTATTTTCTTTTTTTTTTTAAGAAGACCTGTTTAATAATTATGCACACCTCAGCATGTATAAGACATTTTTCACTTCCAGCCTTTTATGAATAATTATATATCACTGAATGATTAAACACAAAATTATCATCATTTGATCATGCTCCATCAAAACATCATTGTGAGGATGTGCAATGCTAGAGCCCTTATGTAAGCATATGGCGTGCGACACTCCAATCAGTGACAATGACACAGCAAATATGCAAATAAGTACATTAACTTAGTGTTTAGGAATATACCCAATACCCAGGATTAATTATAAAACCCGGGTAAATTATGAGTAATGTGAAGCATGAATCAAAATAGCACAGGATTCCACTTAGAATGCCCCAGTGTTAACTATTTAAAGTGTGAAAATGAGACCGTGATGATGCACTTTGTCTTTTTTACATTGGTACTTGTTGGAAAAAGTAGCTACAGTAAGTAGTAGCATTATTGCATTTATGTAGTTACTCTCCAACATTATGTGCAGTGCAGTAGTTTGTTCACCTTGCAAAACTAAGAATTTTTTTAGCACACGTGTTTGTGTGTAAAACCTTGATTCACTGAGGCCCCTGTTTAAGGAGAGACCAATCAATAGTGTGGTGAAGAAATGTGTGTATAGACGATAGAAACTGAATTTCTGTGCTCTGCTCTGCACGGCTGTTATCAATGTATCGATGAGTTCTTTGGCTTCATCATCCCAAAGCAGAGTGTGCCATCAGCAAAATCAATAATGGACAAATGCTCTATCATGTATACATCAGTTAACCAGCAAAAATATTGAAAATCTTGCTTACCAGAGTTGCGTGGAGACCAATAATGCAGGAACAACTGGGTAATCAACCTTCAGAGAATATTTTAATGATGCTTAAACATTGATTACACTTTACCATGTATGCATGTGTTAATTAGGCCACGTAGGGAGAGAGATAACCACCTCAAAAAATCATTAAAGGCCCTGCTACATGTGAATAGGTATTTTATATTAAATATCAATAAATAATGTCATTCAAAAAAAAATTGAATTGATATATTGTGAATATACACCCAACTAAAAAGCACTGTAATGTTGTGCCATGATTAGTGTCTTATTGTTTTATATATTATATAATTGTATTTATACCTATTTATACTTATAGACATATGTTTTCACAGAAACATTATTAAAATAACCAAAATAATGATTATTATGAGTGCAACACAGTGGTGTTTTATAGCTGTTTATAATTGTTTATTTTAGAGTTGTATTGACCAATTAACATCCAGGTATCCATTTTGTAAAACTTGCAAATGTGAGGGTGCAAAGTTTTTAGATGTTCTAGTAATTTGACTGTACCTGCTACAGTGTGTGGCTGTAGAGATGTGAGTTTTACCCTCTGTGTGTGCGTATTTGTCTGCCTGTGTGAAGCAGAGGATTCGTAATGTAGACGGCTGCTCTTTCGATTCCTGCCCTGTGATCCAGAAAAATAAGAATAGAAACTGAAGATGGCTTGGCTTTTACAGAGCCCTCTGCCAAAACATGTATCTGAATGAGTCATTCTCTGACAACACACACACACACACACACACACACACACACACACACACACACGTACCTCCCTCATGAAAGTGATTTGCAGCAATTAGGATGAAATCTGTCCCTCAGTGCATTAGAATGGCTCAGGGTTGAAAGACAGTGTCTCGCTTAAAAGGTTTGGGCTCAGAGGGGAGCGCAATGTCTTTCATCCGAGGTCACTTTTTCATCATTCCACGAACAACAACATGGAAAGAGGGATGCTATGTCGTTTCCTCATCCCTCGCTTGCTGCCTTCTACCACTTAAGCTCATCAAGAGGGACTTGACATTAAGTAAAAATCATTTTGTGTCGCATGCTCAATATATTTTTCTCCCCCTCTGCCTTTTATTAAAAATGAAATAGCCTTTTCCTAAATTGGCAGAATGAATTAGGCTTTTATTGTGTGCTTGCTTACAGTCTAGAAATGGGAGCTTACAGACTGAAAAGGAGAAAATGCAGCGTTTCAGCCAATGCAAAGCACCACTTCAAGCCAAGTAAATCTATAATACCTGGAGAAAGCTGTCTGTTTACATTCCCATTCATCTCAATGGCAAGTTCTCTGGTAGTACAAGACCCCCTGAGAAGCATATGATTTGAAATCTGCCATCAGCTCTTATTGGCTGTGACGTTATTACACAAATACACACAAAAACGTATATTGGAAAAACATCTACTATGTTATATCAACCACTTTTATGTTTGTTTGTTTGATTGTTTTTGTCATGTTTGCAGCAAGGCTTTTGTTTTATATAAAAGAGAAGCTCGGACATTCTGCTAAAAAAATTTCTTCTGTGCTCCATAGAAGAAACTCAGTCACATGGGGTTTGGAGGTAATGATGAGAAAATTTCCATTTTCGAATGAATTAATCCTTTAAAATTCAAGGACACTCTCTCCTCATATTCCCAAGTATCATAACCGTCCTCCTTTGCCTTGGTGAGGATACCCAAGTGGGAGCTAATCATTAAAGTGGAAACATTTGCAGGACCTCTGGCATGCAAGCGTTCACCTTTTGCTCTGATAATCTAGCTGGGCGCTAATTGATTACCTGCTGCGGCTAAAAGGCCCAGAAAGGTCAGAATTCGGCACCTCCGAAAGGACACGCGGGGTAGACGCCTCGGAAAGGTCACCGGCCTACCTGTGAGAAAATGGGAGATGAAGAGTGGGCAGAGCTCGAGCCCAGGGGAGGCCTGTCGTGGGTAATTTTCAGGCAGACGGACAAAGGAGCGGGCTATATATAAGCACACAGGCACAGTCTATTGGCAGACGGAGTCGGTCTATCTCTCTGCCAGCTCAGTAATCCAGGTCAGAGTCCAGCAGGAGAGGTGCTCAAGAACACAGCCAGGTTTGGCTCAAGGAAACCTCATATCCCCTCGCCAAATGAGCTGAATCTCTTTTTCAGGAATCTTTTGCTGTTTCGATTAGAAATGCTTCTCTTATAAGCAACACTCTGTGGGGATAAAGTAAGATAAACTAATAAAATGTTGTAGATAGAAGTGTTCCAAGCTTTTAATTGCCCTCAGGGGCTTTATCTTCACATATAAACAGGCACACGCACTCTTTGAATCCGATTCAAAATGGCGATTATCTCTCGACACCGCCACTCCTCCTAGAGGTGCTTGTACCATGGGACCTGCACGATTCAAAGGTTACGAATCAATTACTAGCTATTAAACACCGAAAATGCATTTCTAAGGGATTCAGCCTCTTTTGGGGACAGTTCCTACTGATTAATTACCTCTGGCTTGGTTTTAGCTTGTGCCAGCATGTATCCTATCTGCCTCACTCTCTCGCTCTTTTTAAGCTCCATCTCTTTTTTCTCCAGCTCTAATTAAATCAGCTTGAGCTTCATTTTGTCAATTACCAGTCCCTCCAAACACCATCATCATCTCCCACAGCACTCATCAACAAACAGCGGACAGTCTCTTTTCTTTCCTTCCCTCCCTCTGCTTTTACTGCCCCGAGAGCGAGGCTGTGAAGAAAGCACACGCACAGGGAACATCAACGACTGCTTTTAGCTGACACACAACGAGCGTTCGTGGTCTGAATCCTGTCCGATTCTGAAAAGCAAAAGCAGGGGTGACAGCTCAGCCTTGTGTTTTGAGTATTTAAAGAGACAAGGCCATTTCTGAAGGCCGGCAAAAGAACAAAACTAACGTGTGTCTGAAGGCCACAGTAAGATTAAATAATTGAACACTCGTTGCGAAGGAAAGGTGCTAAAAGTGAGCGGGTGTTGCAGACTGTCTTCCTCGGTAAACAGCCGGGGTATCATCCATTAAATGTGACGGCCCTTTTTGTGGCAAGAAAACACAGGCTGCGTTCTGACGAACTCAGGGAGTAGATAGTGTTGACCGCTTTTGATGGACACCTTGAACGACTGAACGGTTGCCTTTGTGGAAAGCAGTTCACCGTGAGCGATCCCTCAGGACAGCGTACCGCCTGTCAGGCTGATGAAGGAGCTGGAGGTAAAGAATGGAATACCCCCGGAAAGGTGGATGGATGAAGAAAGAGATTTCAGAGGACCGTGGGGATACAAGCGAGAAGGAGGAGAGCTGACTCTCAGCAGAAATGACAAACACACTGAAACACAAACAGAGCCGGTCAGTCACCTCTCCTCTGAGGTTTAATATTGTTCCATTTCACTGCATTGTACTCCTTTCCAATTTTTTTAACTGTAAGCTGACTCCTCTTGCTTTGCTTGCAACTTTTTCTTCTTTCTTTTTGTTAGCTTCATTCTCTCAGCAGGGCCGTAAGATACAGGTAGGCTTGCTGACGGCAGGATATTTGCCACATCATTGATGCTAATGGAGAGCGATATGGAGCTGTTGTCTTGCGTCCGTTGTTGCGTACAGACGCACAAGCCGCTGAGCAGAGTTTTTTACGTGGCCATTTGAGTCAGTCACCTTTCTGATGGATGCTAGGTCATTCAGTCTCCGCTAAACTCATCTGGAAGTACAAACCCATAAAAAGGACACTTGAGAATGAGGATACTTTTCCAGTCGTTAAAGGCAACATGAAAACTGTGGTTGTTTACTGACCTTCACGTCCTTCCAAACCTGTGTGACTTTGTTTCTACTGCGGAACACAAAAGATATTGTTGAAAAATTGTGAGGTCCAAAAACATTGACTTTCACCATATGGACATAAATAAAACAAATAATAATAACTAACTAACCAGTTTGGAACAACATGTTGGTGAGCAAATGATGACAGAATTGTCCTTGATACACTTACTGTAGTAATAACTATAAATTATGCATAACTACATGCACCTAATCCTAAACCGACCCCCAATCCTAACCCTATAGTATGTACATGGTGTTAATTAATATTACCCAGCAATTAAATGTACACTGTACATTTAATTACTAATTACTTTAGTACAATTAAGTGTACACTGTACACTGTAACAAGAACACTTTAAAATAAAGTGTAACCCAGAATTTCCTTTTTTTTTTTTTTTTTTTCATTAGCACATTAGCGCTTCGTTCAGTGTATTCATTTATCAAGATGCATCTCAGTTCAACAGCTGACATTAAGAAAGCTTCTGCTCTGAAAAGATGCAACCCAGGTGATTCTTATAGTCTCCAAACTTCATTAACTTACTCAGCCCATTATCACCAATGGTAAATGATATCAGTGCCAGGAATAGAAATTGAATTTTAGCTGTACGGGCTTCAGTGACTCCTTTAAACTCCATTCTGTGTGCATTGAGATTACCTTTATGAAGCCTCTGAGAATCCATTTACCCAAGGTCCCAGCACATTCTCACTATCTCTGTGGTATTTCCTGGTTTTGAATACGCTTTTATTTCCTTCTCCTCTGCGCATCGCTACGTTTTATATCTCCGGCTCTGTGCGCTTTTCAAAACCTCTCTTTCTCTTTGAAAAGCAAAACAGTGGGCCGGGTTTACGATCTCCACCGAGATAGAACCGCACTAACCCGCATTCAGCAAGCCAGGGAAAGGGTGCTCACTTTATTAAAGTTATCAGTCATACTAAGGCAGCGTTACAGTCCCTTAAATAATGTACAAATTGATCTCATAGAGTTATTATCAGCTGCTTTTGTACAAATGGCACCGCACTTGCAGGGGGGGCAGATATGCTTAACTGCATAAATCCATATGGAAGGAAAAAGTGCAAATGCGCAGTCTCTTAAGAGTGCGGCTGCAATAAAATGGCAACAAAAAAAGTCCATGCATGCATAGAAATCCACCCCAAACACAGACGCACTCGCATATTCTTACCATTCTGAGACAGCAGAATGATGATGTGTAATTATTTTTTCAATGGTGGACCATGTGTTTATCGGAATGTTAATGTTCGCATAATAACAGGCTCCACCGCACGGCTGAGAATGTCAAGCCTGTCCGGCTGTCAATCACTTCTCAAAATAGCAGGGCAAATAAGCATGCGCTGCTGTCACGGCAACTGACAGACAGAATCCGCAGCAGCCTTTAAGCTGACAAATATCAGGGCCGTGCACGGGAGGAATTATTCTATCAAGGAAAAAACAGAAAAAGGGTGGCCATTCCATTCTTAGTGAGGGAAAGAAAGAGACTGCAGGGCTTTCCGATACAACTCGCGAGTTAGACTAGATGGTGAAAGGCTGTGTGAGAGAGAGAGAGAGAGAGAGAGAGAGAAGAGAGTGTGACAGTGTGATAAAAAAAGAGAGTGAGACGGTAAGATAGCTCACAATGAAGTTTTACATAACACACTTCTGATTGGTCTTCCCTTTGCCATAAATAACAAGTGAAAGTTGCCTGGGAGGAAACAGCCCGCTTCATTTCTAACATATCATCTGAATATTCTCTGAGTGTCTCACTGTAGCTGGCGTGGAGATGGGAGAGCGGTCAAGCAGATTGCTAGTCATGGAGTGGGAAGGGGGAGTGCAAGATTTGCATGGAGCTGGTTTCCTGCTTTACTTGTATGCAACTTGACGGAGATTATTTCTTAAATGTGGGCTTAAACCAGTCTACGGTGGTTTGCTAGTCGCAGATGGTTTAAGCCAGTCAGCCAACTGGTCTCTTGGCCTGGCAATTGGAAAAAAACAACAACTAAATTCTACAGTTCCACCAAACACAACGGTAAAGCTGTAAAATGTTTGTCTAATTAAATACTAAACCACATGACTTTATTTCTTGACCAGTTTCAACCAGATAAAGCAACTTAACCTCTCTTCTATGTTTTTGTTCTTGCCAGTCAACCCTGTGATGAGTCACACTTTATATTAGATGTCCTTATCTACTATGTACTTACATCAAAAAAACAAGTATAATGTACTTATTGTGTTCATATTGTATTGCAAAACACTAGAGCTGCTACTTAAGTGGGATATAGGTAAGGTTGGGGACAAGTTTGGTGGTATGAGTAAGGGTTTGCTAAAAGGTAAGGCAAGGGTCAATTATAGATGTAATTAAAGAATATATATATGTATATGCGGTGAAAATGGATAAACTCAACTGCTGGGTTAAAACAACCCAAATGCTGGGTTTGTCCATTTTTAACCCAGCTTGGGTTGTTTTAACCCTGCATTTTTTAGAGTGTATCAAACGATTAATTTAAATGTTAGCAGTTAAAGAAAGCTAGTATTAAGTGGGACCATAACTTTTTTATATAACATCTATGGTAGCCGTGTCCATTGTGAATGTATTGGTCTAAAATTACCACATACCATACATTAAATATATTCTAATTGCCTTAGGTTGTGTAGTTATGAGCAGCAGTTTTCCATTCAGTAAGTTTGTTTGTCACTGAAACTACTTGCATTTTACATGATTAGTACCTGGTTTTGTAGAAAATAAACAATGCACTTGCCTTCAAGAGAACAATGGTGACATCTTAATCACCTCTTGTACCTGAATTGAAGACTAGCAGCTTTTTCATCTAAACTAAAACTAAAAACCAAACTACACTTTTTTTTTCTCTCTCTCTCTCTCTCTGTGCAGTTTTTATACAGCATATTAAGTTCTATACCGATACCCCTCATGCAATCTGGCTTTAAGATTCTTCGCCAAGGGCATAATGTTGATGATGAGGCTTGCTCTTTTTAGAAACATGCAATCTTTTCTGAGATCTTTACCGACTAGGCTATGCCACCATGTATTTCCATTGTCAAGAGTAGAAAGACATGAAAGAGTTAACAAAGAAATGTGAAGGTCTAATTCTGCTTGCGAGCACCTCACAGTATGTGCTCGTCACTAAACCTCAGCGACACCCCACCCCACACACTGTCTGCCACCTCTTGTCTGTAATCAGATGTAACCCTTCGGTTGTTATCTGCTTTTCTTAAATAAAGGCTGTAAGCTGATTATCAGCACCTCAAATGCTGGCTTTGTTTTGCTGAGCAGTTTTGGCTTTTTACCTATTCTAATCAATGTACTTCACCCTTTATTCCCCAAGATTCCCTGCCGAGGCTGGTTCAAGGTGCTTGAGAAACACACATGCACAGGCTGCACTCCCTTTACACGCTGTTCATTAGAGCACTTCTTTTCCAAAGAGGGATGAAATTCCTTTTCAAGTGGCTTGTCCACACCGAACCTCCCTGAAACCCATTCCATTTTCTCTTCTTTCTTTATTCGTTACAGCTTTTTTCCTCCTCCCTCAGGGTCATTTCAAAGACTCCACTTATTGCAAAGTATATTGGCTTCGTGCCACACGATGTTGTGTCTGAAGCCTGAGCAATTGCTTTGAAGTTGGAAATAGCTTGACGTGTTAAGAGCGTGCGCTGCCCTGCTACATTAGGAATGGGGAAACTGGCAGATGCAGGTTGAGGTATCACATACAGTACACCACTTACATCCTGAACTAAGATGAGTCTTTAACACTTATTTGATTGTGACAGAGAAACTGAGACTTAGAGCTTGCATGCTGTTACCGCCTTCAGTAGATTACAGCGATGCCTAAGATGGGCTTTTCATACAGCTTTTCCACACTTTGTTAACAATGATTAGGGGAACAGAATCCGGATTAAGTAACCTGCTTGCTGTGAGACTGTAGTAGTGTATACTGGTATTTGTCTGAACTCAAATTTATTGCAAAGAGTTTACTCTTTCGTTGCACAGGGGACTAAATAGAAGAATTCTCATTCATGTTTTACCTAAGTATCATGTTACTCTGAAAATCCCCCAGAGCAATAAAAACAGAAACAAATTTGGGTCAAATATGGACAAATCCAGTTGTTGGGTTACTTTTTTAGCTTACATTTTTAACCCAATGGTTGGGTTTGTCCATATTTGACTCAAATTTGGGTTGAAACAAGTGTATTAGGCTGCTAGAACTGCTAGAAGCAGTACAGTGAAATGGTGTAGAATGCAGTCTTGAAATACATTTTTGTTTAAACGTCAAATGATTTTTATGATATAATTATATGATAATAATAAAAGGTCACTAAAAGCTGAGATGTGTCGCAACAGTCAAAGACATCCATTTTTGCTTATTTATTTGTGAAATATTTGCTTTCAGATTGAAATCTCTGTTTGCAAATCTTCGAAATTTTAATAATTTTCTTAGAAACAGTTTATGAATGCTATTATATTCTAAAGGAGACACGTGTGCTATTACTATAATCTCATTGCCATGTAAACTCTAGGACAGACTATTCAATTCTATTTCTGGAGGACTGCAACCAGCAGAGATTAGTTCTAACGTTAATCAAACACACCTGCATGTAATAATCAAGTAATCCTGAAAGCCTTGATTAGGTTCTGATGTTTTTAATTAGGGCTGAATCTAAACTCTCCGGGTTGTGGTCCTCCAGCAACAGAATTAAATAGCCCTGTTCTTGGACAAGAGTGTCCAATCCAATGCCAATTATTTCTCCCAGAGCAAAAGTGTCCAATCCTGCTTCTAAAGGACCACCTTCCTGCAGAGTCTAGCTCCAGCCCTAAATAAACATACCTGAACCTCTCATGTTGGACCAGACCTAAACTCTACTAGAAGGTGGTCCTCCAGGAGCACTATAAGACACCCTCGCTCTAGGAGAAACAATTGGCCTTTAAGAGATCTCTTTCCTATGACAATCCAGTCAGGGTCATTGGAGATTCTCCGTTCGTCTTCTCTCATTTATCTATCTGAGCTCACAGTCACTTAGGGGCAGAGAGAGAACAGTTACTCTTAATGTTGATTTAAAAAGAAGAACAGTTTCACCTCTGTCAGTTCTTGAGCTCACAAAGTCTTTGTGGTCTCCGGTACAATCACGGTAAATCTTTAAACAGAGGTGTCACCTGCACGGATTTAAAAGAATTAATGGGTAACCTGGGGCGCAGTGTTTGCGCCCTTAAACACTTACACGCACACACACAGTGTTGAAGGAGGTTAACCAAGCACATAGGACTTGCAATAATCGATTCCTAATTTCATGCTGAGTGCCTCTGTTTAATCTGTGCAGAAAGTAGAGAGAGAGAGAGAGAGAGAGAGACCTCTTTCATCAGTTGTCTGGCAGATTGGTAAAGTGGAGAGCACTGTGTGAAAGGAACAGAGGAAAACTGTGAATCTATACCTCCTAGTATTGAATACAGAGTAACGTATAGGTATGCCGCTTATGTATGATATTCTGTTTGAATGTTTAGCAGGTGAAGCTGAACAATATCCCATTAGGCAGCACAAGACTGTTCATTACAGTCCAATTACTGTTCACCTGCCAAACCATCAGAATGCCAAATTCAGGGCTGAGGCGTTGAGGCTGTTCATGCATTTAGTAGACTTCAGGTTCAACAATGTTTCCTGTCTGGCAGAGAGAGGTTAGATAGAACAGATCTCATGTGGAAAAAATGAAGGTGGCAACGGATCCATTTGTCCATCCTCTGGTACTATCTTTGATATACACACTCTGCTTTTAGGAAATGATTCTCTCTCTCTCTGAAGTTGTGTGAGTTAGAAGGAATCAAAGAGATCACAGCATGCTGAACCACAGACTGACTCCTTCATGAAACAATTCATGTGCATGTACATGTGTCTAAATATGTGCATTTCTGTCAGCTGTCAGTTGCCCTTTTCCTGCCGAAGAAGTGCTCCTCTCAACTCAACCGGAGCTTGGATATGAGAAGTGCTTTCAGAAATGACCGGTTTTCACTGACTTGAGAGCCGAGTGATGATGTAACTGTCTTTGTGGCTACAAACCTGCTCTTAAATAAATATGGCAAATCATGATCTTAGTCTTACAAATTTGAATTAACATCTTTATGCAGTCTTGAACTATATGGGACATTGGGAATAAAAATTCATAGCAATCAATTCACACTTACATGTTTCGTGTAATCTAGTTTTGTTCGAGTTGTTGTTATCTGGTTTACCTCTGACATAATCCTTCTTAAATTAAGACCAGCAGATTTTAGAGACCTGTCTGAAGGCAACATCTCCTGAGCAGAACTGCCTCCGAATGCTTCCAGATTGGGCTCCAGCTCTCAGAGCCAGCAATCTGCTGTGGGAAAAGGTGCTAGTGTGAACCTGAGTCATGATTTGTCTGCATTTTAGGGTGACTTGAAAGCTAGTTGTAAGAGCCAAGGCACTGACCCAGATAAATAATGTCTGCAGAGATACTCTGTGATAGCCGGGTGTGTGTGCGTGTACGCTTTGTGAAGGTATAAGATTAGAAAGAAACACAGACCCTGCGTTCCAATGTCCATACTATCCATCCTAAACAGTATGTGAGATTAAAATAAGTGTGTCCCAAAGCATAGTATGTTGAAAAGAGTATGCCAAAAGTCCCCGGATGGTCTACTATTTCCGGTAGATTTTCGAAGTGTGGATCCGTGCACACTATAGAGGCTAATATTGCCCACAACCCATTGCGCATTGGACGAGGATTCAGTTCAGAACTACAAACACGAGTAAAAAGTGTTAAAAACTACAAAACATGGCGGATATACGCGATTGACGCTGAGAGATTTGAGTGACTAATAATCAGTTTAACCTGATAGAAAATATATATTTAATGTTACCCGTGTTATTTTTCATCTGCAAATACCAATGTGGACTTTTATAAAGATCCGAATGGCCATTAACTTTTAAATGCATCATTATGCATTAATAAGAGGAGAGTTCTCCACATGAAAGACCCGCAACTGCAGATCAACGTGCTGCATTTCTCTCCGATACGGTAGGAAATTAACTAAATGAAATGTGGAGGAAGTAAGATGATTGACAGGCCAGTTTACGGTGACTGGATGCGACAGAGAGAAAAGACGCTATTGTATGACGTGTTAGTATGTCCCAAAGCTTGTCTACTCTTTTACTACACACTCAAAAGTAAGTACTTTTTGTTCACAGAAAGAGTATATACTTTTAGGGTGTAGTATAAGTAGGCGAATTGGAACGCAGCAAGAGTCTCCTTTAACATGACCTCCATTAGCTTCCTGTTTCAAACCAGTTTCCACTCCCCCCCACACACACCCCTTTCTTTTCATTCACTGATAGGCTGACTAATCATGCGCCTCAATCCAGTGAAAACAATCGGTGTGTTAATTGAGAGCAGCAGTTACGCAGGAGAGCAGGGGAGAGTATCCCCTGAAAGCCAATCTGCTTGGATGTCTTTGTTATTTACCAACTCATTTCTCTCATCATTAGGAATTTGTAAACAGATATCAGGGCAAATGTAATCTCCTGTGCTGTTCAGTTTCCACAAACGTAGAAGAGACTAGAGAGGCACAGACAACTTGGATCTATTGAAGCCAACGGTGGAACGATAACTAGAAGTATCGGTGACCTCAGTGTATGACATCAGAGTACAGCAAGAGCGATTAGAGAGCTGTATGCTTTTGAAATCATTCTTGCAGTACTTTGAGGTTTGCGCAGCACCGCTTCAAGTTGAACACACTGAAGGTCATTGCACACTGATTCCGAAATTCGCATGCAAAATTTTCACACGTTAAAAAATAAATTCGACCTCACGTTATGTCAATCACGTTTGCACACTGCCTCCAAAACTTTCGTCCATCAAAAAAATATTCGGATCAGGCATGCATTTTGAAAGACGTTTTGACAATTCTGAGCCACCGTACGCGAACGCAAAAATCCAGAATGCCATCTGACAAGTTGATCCATGTTGCCTACAGCACAAAACAGCAGCACTGAATGACAAACAACGTGAGGAATACAAAGAGACAGAATATAAAGACAGATTGTGCCAGTAGTAAAGCATCAAACAGAGCCAATGACATCCTGAAGTAATCTTTAAAACGCACTGATAATCCCGCAGCTCCTTGATGAGGTGAACTCTCCTATCTCTCTATGCAATCTCGGGATTGAATGGACCCAATATTTCCTCAACTAATCATGCTCACTGCTTGAAGACTTCATTTTGTATTGTTTTGTGATTTGTTTTGCAATTTTTTTCGGAACGCATTCATTAATACGCATCGGACTCAGTGTGCAAGGTCTCTGTGCGTGACGATTTTTTAAGATTGAGAATATGAAAAAAACGCATGCAAAAATTTCGGACTCAGTGTGCAAAGGCCTTTAGGCTTGAAATCGCCCCCCATATCCTTAAATAGGGAACTGTTTAGGGGGTCAACCATTTGTAGTGGTGTCTGAATCAATAGTGGACATTATTGAGTGCACTCATTCAATCCCATAATGCACCACAATTACGAGTGAACAACCGATGTACACTCAACGGCTAGAGAATATGATAATGCACTGTGAGAGTCGTGCTGAATTAATTACTGCGTCTTGCCAGAAGATGGCACCCACAGCTGAATCTTCCATCCATCCATCCATCCATCCATCCATCCATCCATCCATCCATCCATCCATCCATCCATCCATCCATCCATCCATCCATCCATCCATCCATCCATCCATCCATCCATTTTCCAAACCGCTGGTCCAATGTGGGTGCAGCGTAATATCATAAAAGTATAAATTCCTTTTTAATTGATTATTGAATTGTTTAATTAAGGTTTATACTTAGTTTCCATGACAGAATTCAAGATAAATGTTTCCATTACTACTAGATCTGCCAGTTTGCTAAGTTTCAAATGATTATGCACAAACTATGCAAAACCGACAACCCTTCCAGCGCACTTCACTCACTCATTTTCATTCACTCCCTCAAGTGGGACTATATTAGTGGAGTAATAGTAAATGATGGTATAGGGGGGCGATTTTCGAACAGCCTCTATGATGGCTGTTTTCTAAAAAGGTTTAAAAACACTCCCCCTGTGTGCCATTGGTTGGACAAACAAATAATCCTACTTCAAACACTCAGCATTACTTGAGCCAATGATGTCTTACCCCATTCAAACAAAGATATGGATAGAAACTATATGAGATATTTTTTACGAAATGTACTGCCTTTGTACCGCCGTTGTGGCAGAGCATGCGTTTCCTGTTTCGATTCTGATGAGCACCTTAAAACACAATTCCCTGAGAGGTTGATGAGCAGGTTATCAAGCCTGTTGACCTTGTTTAATTGAATGATAATTTACTGTAATGAGTAATCAAAGGGTCCACCCACTCACTAATGAGGCACATGCAATGTGCAAGGAGGCTAGATTTTACATCTCGCCAACGCACACCTCTCTGATGAGGCTGACGCTGCCTCTAATGGTGGTCCCAGCCCCCCAGAAAGAGACAAAGGAGAGAGCAGAATAATCCTAATGCAAATTATATCTGAAATGACAGGCACAGAACAATAACAAAGTGTCTAGGAAAGATGAAACAACAATGTATTTCTTAAAGGGACAGTTCACTAAAAAATCCAATTCACCCTCAATTCCGTAGACTACATAAGATGTCAGACAGAAGGGAATGGTTTTAGCTTAAGTTTCATTCTGTTTTTCGCATAGAGCTATCATACATATTAGGACGATTTGGAAAATAGTGCACAAATTATGTAGGCAAATTTTTATGGTACACTTAATGATGGAAAAGAGCAGCGGGAACATACTTCAATACTTCTCCTTTTGTATTCCACAGTAGAAAAACACTGGTAAATAATGTTTTTTTTTTTTCTTTTTCCCTCAGTGCTCAAAGTGGGCTGGTGCACACAGAAGGCCAGTAAAATTTATAGGCATTGTCGGGACAGCATTCTTGCAATGCATGGAGAAAAGCAATTACATAACATTTTAAGATGAAGACGCACTCTTTGGTTTTCAGCTGCGATAACTGATGTGTTCACTCACAGAATCAGACACTGTACAGACACTGCATATAAGACATTTCCCGTTATGAATTATGACACCGCTTGGTTCTTTGGTCTGTTGGATCGGATTGCTTTATCACATCACCCGAACCGCCCCAGAGTTTGTTTTCAATCGGGTGTGATTGCTGTGTTCATATATATGTCTAAACGAATGAACTGAACTATGGGAGAAAATGCTCCAGGTTCCGAAACAAACTCTCCAAACAAGCCAGGTGTGAAAACGCCCTTAGATTTGGGAAATTGTGTCACCCACATGTGTTCGCCACTAGACCGCAGCACCAACAACAAAGGTTTTAATAGCCAGATATTTAGTCATTTTAAAGTATAACAATATTATTTAACCACCAAATAACTGCAAAACCATCTGAAACAAAGAATGCATTTGTGAAGAATGAGGGATTATGTTTTGCTCTAAAAACCTCACCAAAAGCTCTTAAAACTGATATAATCTGTCTCTCTGTTTCCCCTCTGTGTGTGTTAGAGATGATAAGATGAAGGGAAATTGTAGATCAGCGGCGGACATTTGGAGAGTTTATCAGTCGGCCTGAGAAACCACAGTTAGCTGATAGCTCTTAGGTCTCAAACGGCCATTAGCATTGAGAGTAGTGTTGGGTCAGCGATGATATGTTACATAAAACTACAGTGCTACTCCAATCACATGCCAGCAACACACAACACACACTCCAAATCTGCACTCAAATCTTTGAAAATGACTCCTTTTCACATGATACTGAGATAAGTATGCTGTCTCGCTCCAGTGTCTGTCAAGTGTTATTACTATCACTGCAATCCCATTTCCTACTGTGGATTCATTCGTTCTCTTCACTCAGCGATGACAGTCACTTAAACAGATGCCACTTCTTCCTTCCTGCATCACATGGACGTATCTGTAGCGATGCGGCCTGCCCTGTCATTTCAGGACGTTACCTTGGGGGTATTTTTGGTGTAATCTCATCCACAGTGTTCCTTTGATGGTCTTTTCAGGGATATGGCACAATATCGGAGTATTAATTTCCGCATAATCTCTGATCTATGATTACAGACAAGCCCCCAGAAAATTGTTTGAAATGGCATATTTTTCAAAAGCAAAACAAGCTTCTTAGTCAGCATCGAAATTAATTTTTTTTAAGATCTTTGAATCAAAGTAAGGGAAAATGTCCAACAAACGTAGATTAAAGATGGAAAGCTTGTTTTAACTAATTGCAGTATATGAGATGATTTGCACAAGAGCATTCTGCATCCTACTGACGCATGCCATCACTTTTAGTGTCCATTAAGCCGCCCTGAAAAGAGCCGTAAACCTTTTCTCTCTCTCACTTGTGTACATTTATTGGCAGAATTAGAGTTTGCCAACGTCAGCTTGCTTCTAAAGTGCTGCTTCAGTCATATTTCCTTTGATACGCATAAGGTCTGCCAAATAAATTTGGTCTAAAATCTCGCTACTCAAGGATTCAGGCAGATTTAGCCAACTTTACCCTGCCTTCAAGATTCTTCTCTTGCAATGTTGTCTCCTCTGAAGATGCATGTCTGCTATCTGATTAGTGAACGATTGAAAGCTGCCGGTTCCAACCCTGCGCTCCATTCACACTCAAAGCCTCTCATTCTCTCCAGCAGGGCTTACTAAAAAGCATTATAGCCTCTGCATTAGCCAGAGGCAGTTGAAAATAAAATAATACATTTATCAGAGGGACGTTAGCACTTACGTTCATCCTCTCTTCCCATTTGTGGAGCCCAAGCTGCTTATTATATAAAAAAAATAAATAAATAATAATAAAAAAAAAAAGCCACACATAATCATGTGGCTGGCTATAACTACACCAGTAAATCCAGGCCAAAAATGCAGGCTGGGGCTCTGCCATCTTTTACATATAGCAGTTAAGTGGGTCTGATCCTTTCATCCAGCTCAGAGTGGTGGATTGGTTTAAGAGGGGTGCAGCATCTGGCTACATCAAACCGTGGATGGGAGATGACAAATAACAACTCGCCGTTCTTGATCAGTTTTTTCAGATCGGTGTCAAAGAGCCGCACTGTTTATAGTCAATTGGACCTTTAGTTGATTAGCACAGTGTCTGCTTAGTGTTTAATCTCATATTGTTATATTAAGGTCGTTTGGCTGTCATTTGTTGTTTATCTCCCCTCAAGCTTTTAATTTCACCCCTCCCATCTGGGAACACACGACATGTGGTGGTTTGTGTTATTAGCGTCAACGTAAATTAAAACGAAAATTAAATAAAATTATGAGTGAAAAAAATTGGAAATTTATTTTATTTTTAGCTTTTGATATGTTATATTATAAAATCAATGTTATTATAGTTTACTAAAACCATAAAAAATTTACTAAAACTGAAATAAAAATAAAATATTTAAAACCCCTAAATGTATTTATTTATTTATTATTATTATTATTATTATTATTATTATTTTTTTTTTTTTATTTAAGGTAGTTTCTAAAAAAATTAAATAACAACTATATAGATAGATAAAAAAAAAATAATAATAATAAAAAGTAACTGAAACTATTAATAAAATCTGTAATAGTATCTCAATGGTTCTAAAAATACTTAAAGGATTAGTTCACTTTAAATGAACATTTCCTGATAATTTACTCACCCACATGTCATCCAAGATGTTTATTTCTTTCTTTCATCAGTTGAAAAGATATTAAGGTTTTTTCTCCATATACTGGACTTCACTGGGGTTCAACGGGTTGAAGGTCCAAAATGCAGTTTCAGTGCAGCTTTAAAGGGCTCTACATGATCCCAGACAAGGATTAAGGGTCTTATCTAGCTAAATGATCGGCCATTCTCTAAAAAAAACTTTACTTTTTAACCACTAATCATCTTGCACTAGCTCTGCGATGCACCACGTTATGTAATCAGTAGGCGGAAGTATCACAATTGGGCGAAAAACGTTCTCTTCAAAATCGTCTGACATCGTTGCTTTACCTTTTTTTGTAAAGGCCATTTGACTTAGTCTTTACATGTTCACTTTGTAGACACTAGATCGGTACTTCCGCCTACGTCAAATGTGACCTTTCCAACATGATTATGTAATGCGTAGCGCAACTCAAAACTAGTGCAAGATGAGCATTTGTGGTTAAAAAGTATATATATATATTTTTTTTTTTTATTTTTTTTTTTTTCTTCTTGGCTAGATAAGACCCTTATTCCTTGTCTGGGATCATGTAGAGCCCTTTGAAGCTGCACTGAAACTGACATTTCGACCTTCAACTTGTTGCACCCTGTTAAAGTCCACTATATGGAGAAAAAAAAAATCCTGGAATGTTTTCCTCAAAAACTTTGATTTCTTTTCAACTGAAGAAAGAAAGACATACACATCTTGGATGACATGGGAGTGAGTAAATTATCAGGACATTTTAATTCTGAAGTGAACTAAATGTCTTAACATGAAAATGCCTAAAAAAAATATAAAAATAATAAAAATCACATTATTAAGTAAGCAAGCAAATGCACATATAAATGGGTTTTAAAGCAATGCATGTCATGATCCAGATCTGTCCAAAATGGTTGTGTTTTCCTATAGCCTGAAGTGTGGATGTGGATTTAACTTTTGAAACTTCAACATGAAGGTATGCAAAGTGAGGAATTAAGTGCTGTGTCAAAACATTAATAAATGTCTTTAGTCGAGCTTCGTCTAGAGGCATTAATGCTTCCTACAGCTCTCTCCAAGACAAACGCCCTAAGCACACAAAAAGGAGAATCGGGACATCCGTAAACAAATATGGTTGTGTTCTTGCTCATTCCGTTAATCCCACTTAAGTTCAAACCTCCTGGGCTACTTCTGTTAAAAACCTTTTTAAAAACATAGGCTCCAGTCTCTTTCTCTTCTCTGTCATACATGAGGTCGATGAAAAGAATGGTTTCTCTCTCGCTGCTTTGTCAGGCAAGGACGAGTTCTTTATAAGAGCTTATAAGACGTCATCTTCAACTTTGTTTTGCCTTGAATGAGGAGAAGGCATTGCAATTCCATTTTTTTTTTTTTCACACAGCTTTGAAACCCCCTGAGAACAATTACCCAGAATGCATAGATTTATTCTGCCCAACAGTCCATACTGAAAAAGACAAGAAGAAATGATGAACAGCTTTCCTCTAGTATATTATGAGTCAAGGACAGGATCAAGATTATTTTAGTGAGAAAATCCTTTCTTCAGAAAAAGCTTTTGCATTTGTCCCTCAGTCAACTCCCTTTCAACTAACACAGTTAATGAGCTTTAAAGTTCTTGGTGAGCATTCAGATGGGCATACATTAAACTATTATGTCAATGATCAAAACAACATTATGAATAATAGATATCATATGAATCCAAGATGACATTAAACAAACATGTTCAAAGCAAACTAGGACATGATGCAACAAGTCCTTTTTATGTCTAAACCTCAGTAAAGAAAAAGTCAATACTTTTACATCAGTCAGTTGTTAAAAGCTTGAACAAGCCAGCTCCCTTAGACTTGGTGTGGTTGCTGTTTAAAAGAAGCAAGCATTAAACTAAGGCTAAGTTCCCAAATCAAGGGGACTAATTTGCTTGTGTAAGTGAAGAAATTGCTTGTGTGCTTCTCACGCTTGATTTACTAAGAATAATTGCTCAAATAGCCACATATGCAAATAGGTTGGACATATATTTAAAGTTTTAGAAGGTAATTGTACCATGTGTGTGTGTGTGTGTAAAAATGACCATTTTATTAAGCTGCTCTAGATTGAATGGACTGCAGGGAAAGAATGACTATATTTTGCAATAAACTGTCAAAATGAATCTGACTGCTTCAGTGAACAAATGAACTATGTAAACAAGAGCAGTCGATGAAAAGGGATTCTGGTGGAGAAAATGAAGGACCGGGCATACAAAGCATTCCCTGAGAGCCTCTCACACATGCAAAACTCCAGAGCCCTGGCCTAGAGCTGCCCGCCAGGCCATCAAACTGCCTCAAGGTCCCTGGAGAAACAACAAAGACATCCAACTGTGAAGAGATTTGGCGTGAGAGTGTTTTTAGCGAGAAGAAAGTCTCTCTTAAAAAATGCCATTTTGGAAAGGGAGGGTTTGACACTATTCAGCCAGTGCCAAGTATGAAAAGTCTTGTATTGTATGGCTGTGACATCAAAAAGACAAACAAACAAGAACGGAACAATATTGGATTCAGATGCTAAGATACCAAAGGACCAGGCAAAGGTGAAGGCAAAATTGTTTTGTTGTCCTTGAAATCTTTCTCCAGGCTTCTGCCTCAAACCTCTCTGCTGGTGCAGAGCCAAAGAAAATTGCTTTTTTTCTCTTCCATTTTCTCAGGTTTTAGAGGTTTATTTTGTAAGCTGGGTGGAGTGGAAGAGGTTGGTCATTGACCTTACCCTCGGTCACAACATCCCACAGTAGGCCCTGGTTAATAATAAGATGGAGGTCTTGTTCACTGATTGGATTCATCAGCCTGATGTCCAAGAGCATTTCTCTTATTCGTATCTCCCATCCAATCCGAAGCAACAGCACTAGCAGAAAGAATCCCTGAGAGAAACCCTCTGTGACTAAATTAGATCTTGCGTGTTGCGATTTGAAAGAAATGTCTTCCGCATTCATTTAGGAAGTCTGACAGGGAATCAAACTGAATTGAATTCTGAGGTGGCATTTGAAGTCAAACGAAATTGAACTCTTGAGTTTCGAGTCACATTGGATCTGTTGAATTGATCAGGATGATTTGATTACTTAGTGTGTGATTCAATCAAACGTTTGGTCATATTTTAAATATAAATAAGATGAAAATCTCCATGAGCCCATTTCAAGGACACCGGTGGTATTTCTAAAGGATTTGTTGACTAATGAGGCAAAAAGAAGGTCTCTCCTAAAAATAGATGTACTTTTTTTAAGGATTGCTGCAACTTATGAATTGGTAGTTCAAATGTGAACACATCTGAAATGTCTAAACAGGAGCAGTCGATGAAAAGGTCTTCTGGCAGGGGCATTTTGGGGGGGGGGGTTACCCACCCAATATTCAAAGCCATCAGTTACAACCCCCCCAATACAATACAACCATACCAATGTTCAACTCCCCCAAAGTTGAAACCAAATCTACACACTTGGTTTCTGGTGAAGAAAATGAAGTGAAGTAAAGTTTTAGCTATGTGTCAGTCGAGTGTATGATATACACTCAATTTAGTTTAACTGTATGATATATACTCAATTGAAAAGTATATAACTCGTTGTGCTCCAAAATACAACAGGTAAACCAATAAATCATTGATCTGGGTACAATTTAATAACCTGTTAGTATTCAGCTAACAGCGACACTCATCTTACTAACTGTTAGTAACATTTATCATAATTCACCCTATACGGCGTTAGTTCAATATCCTATTTACAACAGACTACAAATCATCAACTAGCAACCAGCCTGCAGGGGTTTCTGATCCCACATCCAATCAAATCAACACGGGAAGACCTGCGTGTCGTGGGATGCCATTCAGATGCACCCTGCGAGGGTTTCAGAAGTAATGGGATAACAGTCTTTGAGGTTCTGGTGGGTTGGATGAGGGGGATTTGGGTTAAGTGCTTGAATAGGTAGTGGAAGTGTTAGGGGGTGCTCTTCAGTAATGGTTGGTGTATGGATTATGACGGCCTGTCACAGATTGTGGGGATTATGGGATTGACGGTTGTCTTGCGCGTGGATGGCACGGGAGATTGAGAGCAGATGGCTGTGATTTGAGCGTGATTATCTCACTGCATTGTCACTGATCTTCGTCATCCTGTTTCATTTCCCCGGGATGGCTTGTTCATCTCGGACACTGAATCAACCCCCAATCCCCCTGCAACCCAGGCAGCTAATGGGAACCATTGCATTCGGCCATCTCTCTCTCTATCTGTCACACATTTTCTTCATTATTTTTTTTTAATCACCATTCCAGCCTCTGCAAATTCCTCACCTATAATAGTTATGTCCTGTTTTTGTTTTTGTTTTTTTCTTTATCAAGCTTACATTAAGTCCTTGTCACATTAGCCAAAGGTCATGTCCTTTTATACTTGCCAGTCTCACTCTTCCCAAATAATAGTGCAATTTAAGATAAATATAGGACACCAAGATGTTTTCCTAGTCTGGTCAAGAGCTAATGAATGGGTCTGTCACACACAATATTGCACTCTAAAACAAGGTCAAACAATGCTACCAAACTGATCCTAGAGCAGCAGTTATGGGCCTAGGCGCAGAACCTGATTTCACCAAGTGCAACATGTTTGTTGATCCTGGAACAACATTCCACTGCAGAAAAGTTCAAAAGTTCAGTTTTTTTTTTTTTTTTTTTTTAAATATACAATACCGGTCAACGTTTTGGAAGAAGTCTCATGCTCACGAAGGCTGCATTTATTTAAAACAGTAAAAATACAAAATACAGTAAAAACAGTAATATTGTGAAATATTATTACAGCTTAACACTGTACTGGAGGTGAGTTGAAAATAAGATCCCAGGTGCAGTGTATTGAAACAAAGTGACATAAAATATAATCCAAAACAGGCTTATCTTGATTATGGCTTGATATAAACTTGACACAAATCTTGGCATGAACATAAATACACTTAATGGGTTACGTAAAAAGCAATAAAGCAATCAATCAATCAATCAATCAATCAATCAAGCAATCAATCAATCAATCAACCAATCAACCAATCAATCAATAAATACATTTCCATGTGATGGTAAAGCTGAATTTTCAGCATCATTACTCCAGCCTTCAGTGTCACATGATCCTTCAGAAATCATTCTAATAAGATGATTTGCTGCTCAAGAAACATTTCTTATTATTATCAATATTGAAGTTCTTGCTGCTTCAATAAATTGATCAAAGGAAACTCAAAACTCAGCTTTCACAGGAATAAATGATAATTTAAAATAATTTAATATATTTTAAAAAATATATTAAATTATTTAAGTTATTTTAGATTTCACAATATTACTGTTTTTACTGTATTTTGATCAAATAAGTGCAGCCTTGGTGAGCAGAAGAGAATTCTTTGTAAACAACACATTTGACTGATAGTGTGCTATATTGAACTGCTGGCAATGTTAGTGTCCACTGACTCCTCCCACAAGAGGCTGTTAAAACAAGGCTAATCTGCTCTCTGTCCTTGCTATATATGGGTTCTGCTAATCTCTTTTTAAAAGCTGTGTGAGGTTAACTCGAAAGCTACAGGGTAGACACCTTCGGAAATAATGTGTTAAAAGTGGTAGAAATGCACAACATTTATTTCTGCTTGTGTCTCACTTCAAGACATGCAGCAGATGGCTAATGGACAAGCACAGGTCAGCCGGTGCCACTAACAGAATCTCAAAACTCATCAGTGAATGCTGTTTACTTAATGATCACCAGAAGTGATCCCTAATGATCACTAGAAAGCAGTGGCGGAGGTTGCTTGTGAACATTATCACCAAATGTAACTGAAAATGTTAATCGCATCTTATAAACACATCTTGTACGATGATGCCCATGCTTATTTAAACTGGTTAATTAAAAAAAATATATGAGTGAGTCGATATTTTATCCCTACTGACAGGAAACATTGATTTTGTGTAGTGTGTGATGAATCCCACATAAACACATTTTGACATGTTGGACACATTGTTTACGACACGCTATACAGTCCCCCGGTTTGAAAACCATGACAGGTGGAAAGTAAATAGATTTTTCCACTGTCTGACACAGAATGACAGACCACAAACAAGCTCTAACTTAGCTCCATACTCAGGCCCGGCTATGCTTCGCTCATCTGATCTAGAGATTCAAGCACAGGACAGAGTTGCAGTGACATTTGTTTGATTGATGTGTGGACCATCACCTTGACAGACATCTCCTTACAGGGGCTGCAACATTTACTGTAGTGTGTGCTTGTACACTTGTCTGTGTGCTTGTGATAAAATGGGATTATAACCTGACAGGGTGGAGGGATGTGGGGTCTTGTGATATATCTATGAAGCTGAAAGATTCGACATCAGTAATAGCAGGACAGAAGGAGGACGTTTGCATTGTGATTGGAGTTGGCATTTTGTTTCTGGCAATGTGAATACATACACCGATCAGGCATAACAGTATGAGCACCTTCCTAATATTTTGTTGGTCCCCCTTTTGCAGCCAAAACAGCCCTGACACGTCTAGGGATGGACTCCTCTAGGACCCCTGAAGGTGTGCTGTGGTATCTGACACCAAGATGTTAGCAGCAGATCCTTTAAGTCCTGTAAGTTGCAAGGTGGGGCCTCCATGGATTGGAATTGTTTGTTCAGCACATCCCACAGATGCTCGATTGGATTGAGATCTGGGGGATTTGGAGGCCAAGTCAACACCTCAAACTCGTTGTTGTGCTCCTCAAACCATTCCTGAACCATTTTTGCTTTGTGGCAGGAGCATTATCCTGCTGAAAGAGGCCACAGTCACCAGGGAATACCGTTTCCATGAAAGGGTGTACATGTTCTGCAACAATGCTTAGGTAGGTGGTACGTGTCAAAGTAACATCCACATGGATGGCAGGACCCAAGGTTTCCCAGCAGAACATTGCCCAAAGCATCACACTGCCTCTGTTCGCTTGCCTTCTTCCCATAGTGCATCCTGGCGCCATGTGTTCCCCAGGTAAGCGATGCACACACACCCGACCATCCACATGATGTGAAAGAAAACGTGATTCATCAGACCAGTTCTGATGCTCATGTGTCCACTGTTGGCTCTTTCGGCGGTGGACAGGGGTCAGCATGGACACCCTGACTGATCTGCAGCTATGCAGCCCAATACGCAACAAACTGCGATGCACTGTGTATTCTGACACCTTTCTATCAGAACCAGCATTAACTTCTTGAGCAATTTGAGCTACAGTAGCTCGTCTGTTGGATTGGACTTGTACTTTTAAAGTTAATAAATTGTATATCTAATAAGTATACTTTTTAGTATGATAAAGTAAGCTAAAGTGTACTTCTTGTTCACAAGGGTTGATTATTAATGCTTTTCCAGTAACTAACTCTCAGGCTGTTTTCCTGTTGTGTCTATTGGCATGACAAGGCTACCTACCTTTAACAGCACAAACATTTTCACAGTTCCTTAATGAAGGCTACAATGTTTTTTCACCTCATACCAGGGGAGACAAATGGGCCGTTTTATCAAGAGAACACATTCTGAATTGCTCTCAAAAGAATGATGTTCTTTCATCTAAAGCCTGAAGTTTCCAGTCAGGCATCTGAGTAATCTGCCAGCTATCCATCCAAGGGCAGTGTTAAACAAAGATGAGCCTTAGACATCAAACATAAGTCACGTAAAAGGACTCATTGTCAGTGAACACGTTTGCATGATTTTTATATTTACTTCAGCATTTTGAGCAATTAAAAAAATATGCCTAGATTTGAATAATATTTAGTCAGTGATCACAGTATGATATTTCTGACTCATAAAATTCCATGAATATTCTTTTTAAAGCAGGCAAATCCTTATAATTGGTCCCATGTTGGTTGGCACTAGAGTTCAGTGTTTATTCACAAGGCAACATGTAATAAGCTACGATATCACAGAGGTGGCCATCTTCTCAGTGTCTCATGTCCTCCAGTGACCCTCTTGTTGACTGCTGGCTCCCTCTTGAACACCGACAACACAAACAAACACATTTAGATGTCACTGACCTTGTTTCAACTTCCCAGCGTCATCTCTGGTCACTGTGACACAGATATCCAGCCTCGAGTTATTTTCACTGACCCTGGTTTTGGCATTAGGCTTGATGCTCACTGCTAGTTACAAGCCATCGGAAGCATTTTGTCATAGGGTTATGAGGAAGTTGTCAAAGAAGGCCTTTAGAAATAAGAAGACAGAAAGTGGTGATTTCTGTCCTCCTGAAGACTATACCTGCATGGAAGGACTTCAACAGTCATTTCTTGGTTTGTAAGTGCTTTCACAGAGTATGTATACATGCCAGATGAGTTATAAAATGTACATAGAAATTCCATATTGATTTTCTAGCTCCCACTCATTCTCTCTGCCAGGAGCTTTGTCCTATGGGTCATTACTTATCATGTACAAGTACAACAGGACGCTGAACTAATGTGAAAATAGCATTATTTTCCTAGCAACCCAAAGGGAGATATTTTTTTCTTTGTTTTACTGAAATGTTGCTCTTTCATAGCTCAGAATATTGGACAATTTTAAGTGTTATTTTTTGGTGTAAATAAACACAAATATCTGTTAACATACAATACTAGTATAGGTCATTTTTTGGTTGAAGACTTTGGTATCTGAGCACAGTTGAGACACCTCATCAAGAGTAAAATCTGAGAAGCAGAAAACTTCAACAAATGTCTCCTTTTGGTCTCCATTAACCCTCATTGCTGATAAGGAGAAACAACTGAGAGATAGAAACATAATTTGATATATTTCTTCTTATGGAAACTTATTTTTTTTGTTCAACAAAGAGATGCAAAATAAAATAGAAATATAATATATATCAAACACTTTAAGGCCTTTAAGCACATGTGTAAAAAGGTATAATGTTTTAATTAGCAAGCCTGTAACCATCTTGATCATAGATGGAAAAGACCATTTACAGCCAATACAATTGTTCATAAGAAATATATGGTTTTAAAAGCTTTTTAGGATGAGCCAAAAACCTAGGGCTAGTTCACCAAAGTTGGTTTTTGAAATAATCTCCAATTTTTAACAAACAATTTGATGGACAGAGGTGGTTCTAGGCAAAGTCGCTCAGAATGAGGTCCATCATGTGGTATGAATGTTGTTGGGCATGCGCGAAAAATCGTGCAATACACAATCCTTTACACACCTGAAAAATGTGAAGTCGCGCCCCTGGTGGCCGATTTAAAAAAAAAAAAAAATCACAGGCCCAGTTCTTATCGGCCTCCGTTAACCTTGTCTGATAGCTGCTCAAACTTCAGTGGCCGATGGCGGACATGTTTTTTGAGATACATCAATGTCCTCATAGACAGTCATGGCATCTCGGACGAAGACACTGCATGCCAATTTTCAAGTCGATCAGACTAACGGTGAAGTAGTTATAGCCATTTTCCAGTTTTTCCTGTTATATAGCGCCACCGCGTCCTTTTTAACGTGACCACAGATTGATCTCTTACACAGGTGTGCTGAGTTTGGTGAAAATATCTCGTTCCTTTCACGAAACATTTTAGTAAAAGTGGCTCCACCCACTTTGAATGTTTTGGCGGCCCTTAGGGACCGTGAATTAAAATTGCAACTTTTTTTTTTTTTTTTTTTTTTTTTTTTTTTATAACTATTGACAATCAGACTCCAGAGAATCGTGCTGCACTGGTTAGGTTTTGATTGGGTCAAAAACCTAGGACTATTTTAAGAAAATCCAAAATACCCGAAAATTTCGAGCCAATGATTCCAACAATATAAGGCACTTGAGCCTACATCTAATGGTTTAGGAGTTATGAGCCATTTTTTACTTTTGATGGCTGTAGCGCCCCCGACTGGTTTGGTCTGCCCAATCACTTTTAGAGGAGAATGCTGATCCTTGGTAATTTTACGCTATCCGCTTGAACCCCTAATTTCTCTCTTTGGTATCTAGAAAAACCTGAGCACAGTCTGAGACACAAGACTTTCTCTGAAACTCTTGATGATACAAATGTGAGAATGTTTGGTCCCACTTCATGTTAAGTGGCCTTAACTTCTATGTACTTATATCAGAAAATAAGTACAATGTTATCATATTGAATTGCAAAACACTTTTGCTGCTATTGAGGTGGAAACTTGTAAGGTTAGGGACAGGTTTGGTGGTATGGGTAAGTTTAAGGGTAGAGGTAAGGTGTAAGGGATGGGAAAACAGTGTAATTGTCAATGTAATTACAGAAATTAATTACAGATGTAATTACATGCAGGTTATTTTAAAATATAAGTACAATGTAAAAACATGTATGTACACAATAAGTACATTGTATCAAATTATTAATTTAAATGTAAGTACATAGTGGTTAAGGCCACTTAATATAAAGTGGGACCGAATGTTTTAAATCTGAGAAGCAGGAGACTCTGTTTACTCTCTATGTAATCTCATCGCTATTTAGGAGAAACAACTGAGACATTAAATAGATCTGATTTGAAATGTTTCTTTCCTGTGGGAAGCTTTGTCATCCCTTATCTTTTGTCCAATAAAGAGACAAGAATTAAATGTGTCCCTACAGGAACAACTGATGAATGAGTTATATATTTTTTCTGTTTGTTTGTGTGTGTGCAGCTCTTTTATTAAATATTCATCCATTACTGCCTCTTGTCTCACACAAAGAATCTGGTATAAAGACAAAAGATGTGTCTGTTCTGATCTAAATGTATCGTGTTAACGTCAAAAGCCGGAGGAAGTATTCACTATCAAAGTCGCACGAGTTCAACTTAAAACAGCTCAATTTGAATGCTCGCTGTGTGTGTCTGCCTCAAAGAATCTATCAAAGTGCTACTGTTCTTCAGAAAGGCTCAATGTTCTACAACAACAGACCCTATGTAATCAGCGACATTACCTGAAGCGATCACAAAGCATTGCTGCTCGGATTCCTGAGTCCAAGATTTGAAAAAGCAGTATTTTGATCTATGCTTGAGGCCATTATCACCCTCACAAGCCTTGTTTCCAGCTTAATAACATCACATTCAAGACTAGTTGACTGGAGCTGGAATTTTTGGTTTCACACAAATACATTAAGACTGGCCAAGTTTAAGTTTTAACTTTGGAACATCATGATACAAATAAATTTAGATTTAGATACAGATACAGATTCATTTAGATGTATTAACCGTACTCTAACAGGTAAAAATATCTACTAGTAACTTAATATAAAAGTATTTTAAAAGATGCTGTTTGGATTTTAATAGGCAAATACTTAAGAATCCATGAATGGATCATTATCACACTGATTATTATGTTTCTAGCACGTTATATGTTTGGCAATGGCTTTTTTACCATTTCTAACATCAGATGGAGTGCATATCTTTTTATTTCTTAAACAACCATGTCAGAAGATGTATCACGGTCATTATCCAGTATGACAATCCAATATTCATCAGGATTAAAATTGTGAAAGATTGGTTCAGAGAGCATGAAGAATCATTTTCACACATGAAGTGGCACCTCTGAGTCCAGACCTTAACCTCAGTGAAAGGTCTGGAGGAGACTTTTCAGAGTGCTCATCTCTTGCATTGTCAATTCAAAGTCTTGACCAAACATGTATGCAGGTTTTCTACCAAAGAGGTGCATCAGTTTTTGGTCAAGATCTGAACCATTCTTTCACATTTTTAACTCTGATGAATATTGGCATTGTCATGCTGGAATATGGCTATGATACGTCTACCTGGTTGTTTAAGAAATGAAAAGTATATAAGTAAAACTATATAGTTACTTTATGTTTAAGTCCTTTCATCTGTTTCATTCAAGCAGAAATGCTTGACATTCAGTAGAGCTTTGACCACCATTACATGTCTGGTACGTGGCACGCAGACAATTTTCTCAGTCTTGTAACGTTTTCATAAGTTTTGAAAGTGTCAGACGGGGGCTGACAGCTGAAGGTGACAGTCTGGGTATAGGGCAAGACAAAGAAAGACTGCAGAGGCCCCAACAAGACGTCCTATAGGACAGAAAGAAGTCCATATCTGTGTACTGACTCTGTGGTGTTGGTTTCATCCTTTTATCTCCCTTTCCGCGGTTGTTTTTTCCATGTTTCGCCACATGCGTTCTGCGGTGTTGCACTGATTTGATTTCCCAGCTCTCCTTTTCTGCTCTGCGTGACTTAATCAGAATGACAGTGTCTCAGAGCCCCGGGAAAATCTCCCTCTCTCTCTTTTCTTTTCTCCCTCACTCCGCAAGTTTACGCTGTCCGTGACAAACTCACAGTGGCACCTTTCCTCGTGTTGTGTTTCCACAGAAAGCCTTGTCATACACACTTCAGCGTGTACACACACGCTTACAAACCCTGTTTCTGCTTCTGCTCCATCTCATCACTTCCTTCACTCTGTCTTTTCTTATCCCTCCCTCTTCGTTTCTCTCAATTTAACATATTCATGCCAATATAAGAAATGTTTCAGTAAGTAGAGATGATATGGGAATATCTTCCATTGTTCTCCATCAGATCTCATATAAAGGTCTTTTAAAGCACCTTGAGGTTCTTTGCACTGGAGAACAGTAAGCTGGTTGTTTTCCAGCCTGGATTATGGTGTCTCAGTTCTTCATGTAATTAAAAAAAAAAAAAAAAAAGGATCGTCCAGAGACAGAAAAGTTTCGTAAACCCACCCAGCGAGTTCTGTTTTTCTTTCTGTGATGTATCAAAGCACTTGCCTAAAGCTCAAATATGCATTCACCGTTTACACTTCTCGATTTTTTTGCTACTAAGTCTGCACTTTTCATGTTGAGGTCAAAGCACTCGTGATGCTTGTGTTGAGCGTACAACCCTGACGCAAGTCATGTGAAAGGCTTAACACTGCAGCCTACATCTAATGTAGAGTCACATGACACATTATTTCCCTTTTTCTGTCTATAACGCTGGTAAAATCACAAATAAGATCTAACTTGTTTCTCCCAAACAAAAGACTTGCAGAGATCTTTTGCTTCAGATGTTTGTCCTGAGGGGGTGGCGGGGGGGAAATAACCCTGCAATTTTACATGCAACTTGAGTTTCAGAGTTTACATCTGCAGTAAAAAGTCAGTGACCTCAACATTTTTTTTGTTTTTTTTTGTTTTTGTTTTTTTGTTTTTTTAACTCTTCTAAGATAAAACTATGCTATTTGGAACCGTTTTGCATACATTTTGTGATTTTATATTATTTTATATCATCACAAATAACAATATTTAGCTGGAAGATGACTTTTATTTTGGAATACATGATGGTGGATTTTCTTTTTCTTGATCAGAGGAGTTTCTCTTGCTATCCATATTTATTGTAGCTCTGTATTCAACAACTGTCTCATTTGTGTCTACCAGGGCTATTCACCAAGACCATTGCTCTGGATGAATATTGTTGGTGCTACAGGGCTTGAATTTTGGCATGGGATTGCGCGTATTGCGCATAATTTTACTCATTCCAGCAGATTTTGTGTTCATACCGAAAGTATGCACACATAAAACTGCCTCTCAGTAATAAATTAATTTCTTTTTTGCTGCTTATTGTGCTTAAACAGTCTAATACACACAAACTAATGTCAAAATGCCGGTCTTGGTGAGTATTCACGTAAACATAGTCAGTTATGTTTTAGGTAAAATTAAACAGTTGAGAAAGAAAACATATGTGTAACAGTATAATAGATCTGTATGTCAGGTCTTAAAGTGACAGCAGCACAATATACCTGCTGCCAAATTATGAGATAATATTAAATATAAATATGGCAGTTTTTCCCCATGTTATTGATGTCAAAATTGTGGACAGTGAAAATGTTGAGTGGCTAGTGACCACTTGCCAAAAAAAAATAAATAAATAAAAAAAAATGTCAAGCTCTGCTTGTCTACTTTTATTTATTTATTTATTTATTTATTTATTTATTTATTTGTTTGTTTGTTTGTTTATTTTTTACTAAGGAAATGTAAGAGAAACAAGTGAGAAAAATAGAATTACAGACAGTAAAGGTTTCTGCCAAGTGAGCTGATATTTTGTATTAGAAAACATTAATATGTCCTTAAAATGTCCTACTCATTGTGCATCCCGTCCCGTTGGATCCATGATCTGTTGTTCCAAAACAGTATGAGTTCAGTTACACACAGCTGCGCTACAGTAAATATGAGGTCATTAGATATTAAAACAGATCCCTGGAGACCCTTTAGTCATCGCATATAGGTGAGCAATTATTTGCGCTTAATTGTCCAGCGTTCACAGCTAAAGCGCTTGACCCTTTGACACTGGCAGCGAGCGACAGGTCTGGCAGCTGTATCTCTGTTTCACCCGCGGCCTGTCTCTCATTCAGTTAGAGACAACAATACTCACACCTGTCAGTGGACAGTCAGTGAGACAGCATACTGGCCACCTCTCTTCCTGTTCTCTCCTGTTCTTTCTGTCTTTCTCTCTCATCTTAGGAGAAGCTTGGGTTGCACATGTGGGGGTCCCTCTCCTCTTCTGACCTGTAAATACTGCAGGAGGTCTGGAGACTGATTCTGTCTGACAGCCCCTCGCCGACGTAATGTCTTCTGCCCTCCCTTTCACTGCCATCTCCCCTGCTCTCTTCCACTTGTCTAAGCATTTTAATGACATATGCTCGCAGGCTTTCTCCCGCCGCAGTCATACTAGTGGAGCGTGCCTTCCTCTGAGCGAGGGATGTTTGCAGAGGAAAGCGGGGATGAGTTATGTGGACTGATTTTTGCTCCATTTTCATTATAAGCAATGTCGGGAACGAAAATGCATTTTCCTTGCACAAAGTGTTTAATTTGCCTCTGTGATAGCCGAGTCGCCAACAACCGATCTTTTCATCTCTCACTTCCCCATCCTATATTTCTCCCCCCCTCTCCCCCCTCTGTCTTTTTCATCATGTTCATTTCTTTCCCCCGATCATTTCAGCTTTATCTTCCCAGAGTCTGTGTCTCACTGCAGTCTTTTGTACTAATTTATGAGCACTTTTTTGTTAGAGTGATGGAACATTCTGCCTCTGTTGCAAAGTGAGCTGCCTATACCTGGACTGCATTTTAAAACACCATAGGTGTATATCTGATGCGGTATAAAAAAAGTTGGCAGAATTACATTCTCTCTTCCAGCCCAGTTATAAGACTGCATCACATGTACTGTATCAATCCCAGAATGCATTGTTCTCAGTAATGATAATAATACAAATATGTTGGCTGAGACCAAAGTCTGTATAATTTCCAAGATGGTTCAGTCATGCTGCTATGGGAGAAACTGCAACGCACAATATGGCAGCCCTAGTAATGGACCCGCCTTCCAAAAGAGCCAATAATCAGGTTCGGTATTTTTCCATTCGAGTAGACAGGAGTTGGTCTTGCATGCCTGAGAAATGCTGCCTGGAGGCATTTCAATTATGGCTATGAGTGAACTGACTTTCCATGAAAGGGACTTTTAAAATATATTTTATCCAATATTGTACTGATATAAAATAAATGCATTACTGAATATTTGTGCATTATAATGCTTCTTTTGAAACACTCATGGTGATTTGTAACTGTTTTACATTTTGGTGGATAATTTGTATGAATTTGAACAATTTCATACTATGTTTTGATAAGACCTGCTTACAGACCACTGATGATTTGGATTTAGGTGTTTCTGCACAAATCACATTTACCTTGTAAAATAGTTCTTATGAGATTGGGCTGGGAATTGGTAGCTTTATCTACACAGTAAATCAAAACTCTATTAATTGTGAGATGAGATTCAGTCAATTTTTGAGGTTCGAGTCTTAAGGCAGGAACACACCAAGCCGATGGTCGGCCGTCGGGCAGTTTTTGTTCATCGGCCGACTAAGTTTTCTCAGTGTGTTCCGCACCGTCGGCTGAAGTTGGTCTTCGCCGGCTTTTTTTCGGCCGATTCGACCTCACCGGTCCATCGGGCCATCTGATTGGCTGTTCAGCTACTGCCACCTGCTGGTTCGGAAAGGCATTTCATCTTACGCAGGCGCAGAACGGACGTGCTACTTGGCGGTCGGCTGTCAAGCGTCGGTTTGGTGTGTCAGGCCAGCTTTGGACACAGACGCTGCCGATGTGAGCCAACCCCACAGTCTGCTTTCGTCCCCACTAGTTTGTCGCCGTCAGCTTGGTGTGTTCCTGCCTTTAGAAGGCAGCTGTCTATGTTGGCAGATTTAGTCACTTACTAGGTTTTGGAACAGAGCCTTTTCTTGCTAAAATTATTTACCCAATATTTGTATGCACTATGCTTAAAGTATGACAATGTTACATGCTAACACAACTCTATCAATTGTAAGTTGTGTTGTGTGGTTTAAATCACTTGTAAAGGGATAGTTCATTTACTCATCCTTAAGTTGTTCCAAACCTGTATGAATTTATTCTTCTGAACACAAAAGAATATATTTTAAAGAATAACAGTCTTCAGACTGTTCTAGACTGTTCTGACAGTCTTCAAAATATTCTTTTTTGCATTCAGCAGAAGAAAGAAATTCATACAGGTTTGGAACAACTTGAGGGTGAGTAAATGATGACAGAATTTTCATTTTTTGGACATGAACTATCCCTTTAAGGTTGTATTCCAGTCATGATGCTGCCTATGAAGACAGCAGACAACAAAGCAGTTCACTAGGCTTTGGAACAGAGTCTCCTCTAGCTAAGATAAATGCCAGCTACCCAAACACACACACTCTGTTCTGTCCCCATCCATGTCCTACATAATTTTGGAGCAAGGGAGCACTGGAGCAAGCGTGGTGATGAAAAGGGTCCCGGCGGTCCTGCTCAGGGCTAGTTTATGACGCTGTGGCCCATTCCTCTGTCGTGCTGAGTGGCTCCCACCTCCAGGGACCTCAGGTTGAAATCTGGTTCAGGTCTCCACTGGGCCTGGCTCTTCTGTTGCGACATCATTAATTCAGCTCAAAGAATTCCACCAGCCATGGATACCAGTCCATCTTTCTCTCCCTCTCTCTGTTTTCCTCTTGCCTACTTCTATCTCTTTGTTGCCTCATCCCTCCGCAAACCTACGTCTCTCAAATGCTAAATCTAAAACTTTTGTTCTTCATTGTTTATTTTGATCTCTTCACTCTCTGGTTTAAGAATTCGGTCTGGGGAATAACTACATCACGAGTATAACACGTACACGGTGATGTTTTTGTTTGTGACGTCTGATCACCAAAAGGATATTCAATTCAGGATTGTCCTATACAATTTTTCAGGTGACAAGGAGATCTGTTGACACTGAACATGAAGCATCTCAACTTGATGTAACACAATCGCAACCAATGTGAACATATTTGATGTTTAATATACAGTTTTGGACCAATGGGCATGGCTACGAAAACCAAGCAACTAGCAAAAGTGTTGCGTGTCCCAAAAAAGACATTACAACAGATAAAACCCCTTTTTCTCACTTTTTATTGACTAGTGCAGCAGAAGGAAGACAGGAAATGATGCAATCATCACTCAAACTCATGCCGCCCGCATTGCAATAACCGCTAGGCCACGGCTCTGACAGTCAGACATCAAATTACAAGAAAGATGATGTCTTTTACTTTCTCAGTGCGAATTGGGGCTCGGTTTGCTCATATTTCCTATTCATCATCATCTCTCATTAGAGCTGAGGAACATTAGGGTGCCGCCCCTGTCCTGCACGTGGCCGGTGTGCTTGCCCCCTTAATTGCGTCTGAGCCCTTTGATGGAGTCAGTTTTTCCATTTTCACCTCAGCGGAGCCAGAATGATGAGCGCGACAGAGGTGATGGAAAGGACTATGAAGTAGATGCCATTTTCACTGAGGACACCATAAAGGGCTCAGACATGAAAATACCCCATAATTCTGTCTGTCTCTCTCATTCGTTTTCCTTCTCTTTCCCCCTCTCATCCCACACACAGGATGCTAGAAGTGTCCTCTGCCTTTGTTGGCCTTGTCTGCTGGTTTACAAGATGAAAGTTACTTGTTTGACAACCTTCAAACGCAGGAGGAATAAGGCCTAAAAGATGCTTTTGTCTCTGACACTTCAATATGCTATATCTGTGTGTAAGTGTGTGTCTATATCTGTGTATGTTTAGTATACTTTGCCTGAGAGGCAGAAATAACGTTTAACACAACATAACAGAGAAGCACATAGTAGTGTTTTTTGGGTGTTTCTAAGGTGATGTGTGTTTTTATATGCCATTTATGCGTTGTGTGACAATTCTACAGAGTAATAGAGAAAATTATCATCAAAATCAATTAAAAAAAAAAAAATAATAATCAAGAAATCATTAAGTAAAAAGGGAAAAACACTTGAAAGACATTGATATATTGAATTTGGTACATGCATAGGTCTGTATCATGTAGTGTGCTATGCCATATAATGTACTTCATGTTTCAAGATTTCACTCCGTACTAAACTTCAAAAAGCACTTGTTCTCAGCTGTGACATAGTGGTGTATGTTAATTTTTGCACATCATTTTGGGTGTTCCTGCACACCCAGGCTCCCTGCATCTTCCCTTCTTATAATACTTTGTGGCCAATGAGAGGTACTGTCTGGAACTTCCTCGAAAAGTACCTCTTATCGCACAACGTTGCCCTGAGGCAACGTAAAGAAAAACTGAATTTCTGAACATGCAAAATAAAAAAATAAAAAAATAACATTTTTTTTTTTTATGTACAGTTCATATCATTTTAAATAAGATTACTAAAGCAAATAATATTGTCTTCTTCTCACACCATGTGCTCCTGTGACCATGTGTCAGAACAGGACGTCCCACCTCTTAATGGTGTTTGATATTGACTCCAACACCTTAATGGACTGTTATTTGGTACTTTCTAACTGGTTACTTTCTAATTGGTTGTAATCATTTAAAGAAAAATGTGCTAAACATAGGGCTTAAGAAAACTTTCCATTGCCTGAGGGCAATGCTGTGTTGTAGAGGGTTAAATATCAGTGTAAAGTCTGTCAAGCTGTTTATATAATAAAGCAATGTGTTTGATACTTATTTTGGTAACACTTTAGTATAGGGAACACATATTCACTATTAACTATGACTTTTCCCCTAATACATTCATAATTTACTGCTTTTTAATAGTTAGTAAGTGTTAAGTTTAGGTATAGGTTTAAGAATGTAGAATAAGGTCATGCAGAATAAGGCATTAACATGTGCGTAATAAGTACTAATAAAAAGCCAATATTCTAGTAATATGCAAAGTAATAAGCAACTACGGTAGTTAAAATACCCTAATCAGGTAGTATTTCAAAAAGCAAGGATGGAGTGGCTTGACTAGATGGAAAAATATGTTGCATCACAAACCATTAACATTTGCTTCATCCATTGATGAAACCGGAGACATTATTAAGCCAATCCAGACATTTCAATATACTCCAGCCAGACAGTCCATAGAAACACTGGAGATAGACAAGCTTTGTGTTATGAAAGTATTTTTTCCCTTATATAAAGTCTTTACAAATTCTCAATATCAGCACTAAGAGATCCTGAGATGTTACTTGGAGAACTTGGGGATGTTGGTCGCTGACACTGAAGAACTTTCTTATAACACCGTGAGTTAGGCGAATCACCTGGTACATTTTTAAAATGGCTTTCATCCTTAGGTCAAAAAGCCTCAGTGATAGGTCATGTCTGGTAATACCATCAGCAAACTGAAAGAGTAAATGCTTTTTAGTCACTATATTCTATGGGAGAGTAGATTATGCCCATTTCCACAATTGGAAAACTCATTTTCTTAATCAGTATTTTTATCTGGTTAAAATTAATCCTTAAAACAAGGTACATTTACTTAAGAATCAAAGTTGCTTACAAGATATTGAGATTGTTTTCTGAGAAAACATTTTGCATTTTTTTTTCTTTTTTTTTTTTTTTTCTTCTTGTTTTAAGCATAAATCTAAAACATCAAAAAAGGATTTTGCCTCTATGGTAAGAAAATACATTTAATTCAAGATATTTTATCTGAAATCAAGTCCTGTTATCTCTGCTTCTAAATAGTCTATACATTTATCTTGTGTAACAATGTTCAATATGTATTGTATCAAGATAAATTACTGGCAAAGAAAAGTATATATAGCTGAGAGCTTTAGTTTATGGAATTCAACATGATCATCCTGAGTTTATCATAGTGATGTTACTTTGTGAGATTAAAAATAAAGTATATATATCAGGCTTTTTTGTATTAGGATTGAATAAAAAAATCGTAGTAATACAATTACAATACGATGAAGTGGCAAGCTGATGTATGTTATCACACAAACAGACAGACATGTCGGTGGTAAGGATTACTGTGTCAGTTTTCAGTTACCTTTCATTTGTAACAACAATCCAGCTTTTCCAGCATTTCCAGCTTTCCGAGGCGATAACTTTGTTTACCTCCTGAGGTATTGTGTGTTGATGTTCCTAATCAGACAACAATTAGATAACACAGCCTGTGAATGAGAATAAATCCCCCCGAGTCTTGCTGGAAAACAGGAATGCTTTACTTCCTAAACATATCAAAACATTGCATTATTTTTAACCTAAAAGCTAGATCTTTACTGCAATTTAATTTTGTTTTTTTATCTCCATCTCCTTCCCTCTTGTCTTTCCTCTTCAGTCCAGAGAAAGTCTGCCAAATGCATCTATCATTATCTACATTATCTATATCTATATATATATAGAGAGAGAGAGAGACATTTTTCCCCATAGTGTCTTACAAATGTGAATAATACAAGTAGACCCAAGGGAGAATGCTTAATACAATATTAGACCAGTCATTTTGTGAGGAAGGTTTGTCAGGTACTTCCAAGTGGTGTCTTCAGATGTTCTTCTGAGTATTGCAATGGGTCCCAGTCTTCTGGTGAAGGTTGAGAGTTTATTTGATCACCAAGGAACGGAAAGTGACCTTGTAAACATGCTGGACACCATTCATCCGCCTGCGGCAGGGAATGGGAGAGAACGTAAATCTTATTGGAAGCGTCTAGGTGCTGAATGCTAGTGGTAGAGCCTTAAATTTGATGTTGGCAGTGTGACGTGGCTCCTCTTTCACTCTCGTTTGAGGAAATGTGATTTAAACTGAAGGCTTAATCATTGATGGGGAGTTTCCTGTGATCCTACATCCTTTCTCTCTCAATGTCCTAATAAATACACCCTGACCCAGCAGTCTTTCGAGCATGGGTGTGTAATGTGTGGACCGCACACACTTACAGGCTATCATCTCGCTCTCTGGCTCAGACCCATATCTTTTATATGGCTGCAGTCCACTTTGCTGCTATTATACTGCTCTTCATGGTAACATTATCACTTAAGATAAGGGGTTCAATAAACTGCACTCTCTTTTAGGGGGCACTCTGCTCTTAATCCAATCTCTGAATGTTAGCACCTTTATCACTGGCCGTACTGTAGACCCTCACCTCACCTCCAGCCCCCATTCCAATAAGAGACAGACTAAGTCGGCCATCAGCCAACAACGGGCCGTTGTTGAGCATCTTTCATCTAGCTTTTGCTGTGTATCAGAACCAGTCTGTTGTTTTTATGAGCCAATTATGTTGTGACTAGTATTTTGAACTGTTGTGTAATGACGTTACGTGTGTGAAGGACGGAAGTGATGAGTAAACAAGATGGATGAAGTTTGCTATTCCTGTCTCATGTGCTTAATTGCTGCTGACTAACTCCTGACAGACACCACACCGTCTGTGTTTTTTTGGTCGATTGAGTATTTTGAATCGTCATCGGGCAGTCGGTGAGACAGATCACTCTGATTGGCTGTCCTGCACAGCCAATCAGTGCATGAGAAGAATAGCAAAAGTGTTCTAATCTTACCTATCTTACCTGAGCAAATATTTTCTTAATGACATGTTCATCTGGAATGTAGAAAGTGAGGACCAACTGATTGGTCAATTTCTATTTTTTTCTTTTTAATTATATATTTTTAAACCACAAATTCTTGTCTTGCACTGAAATGTGCCACCCGTTACGTAATCACTTTGGAAAGGTCACATGTGACGTAGGTGGAAGTACTGCGGCGGGGCGAAAAATCTCATTTTCTTTTCCAACTTCAAAATATTCTGACATCGTTGTTTTACCTTTTTTTTGTAAAGGGTTTTTGACTTAGTCTTTGCATGTTCGCTTTGTAAACACTTGCTCGGTACTTCCGCCTGTGTCACACTGATATTTCTAATGTGATTACGCAATGCGTGGTGCATCGCAAAGCAGTGCAAGATGAGCATTTGTGGTTAAAAAGTATTTTTATTTTTTTTAGAAAATGACCAATCGTTTCACTAGATAAGACTCTTATTCCTCGTCTGGGATCATGTAGAGCTCTTTGAAGCTGCACTGAAACTGACATTTGGACCTTCAACCTGTTGAACTCCAGTGAAGTCCACTATATGGAGAAAAATCCTGGAATGTTTTTTCTCAAAAACCTTAATTTCATAAACATCTTGGATGACATGGGGGTGAGTAAATGATCAGGACATTTTTATTCTGAAGTGAAATGACTAATTGGTTGTAGTCTGTGGTGTTTTCAAGCTCAACTTTTTGGCCTAGATGCAAGTGACACAAGACGACAACACGCTGCTAGTTCTTTGATGTCAGTTTGATGTGTCATGACCTTTAACCCCTTTCTGTTCAGCCAAGCTCCAAAACAGCCATTGAGGAGTTGATTAAATTCATTCTAAGTGGCAATTCCTACATGGAGAGGTAGGTTTCTTTCATGGGCGGGCAAGGGCAGGGCCATGGGGAGCTGGGTCGTGGCCAAGTGGTGGCAGACCACGCTAGTGCCTCCTGGCCGACTCTCTGATTCGCACTAATGTCCTCAGGAGACCAAGCTGAGACCACTGTCAACTGGCCCGGGAGGCCGGCCAGATTGAAACCCCTGCCAGCATGTTTGAAAGGATAGCAAATCATTTAGCCACCCTGATGGCACATTAGCATTTTTTCATGCAACATACTGGCATGGAATAACTCCACACTATTAAACTCCCTTTGAAGTCAAAGCTTGCAGGATACCACTGTAAATACGTATAAATAAATAGGAGAGGCATCTGAAAGGAGCTCAATGGGAACCAAATCATAATGCACAAAAAAAAAAAAAAAAAAAGCTTTGGCTAATTACAGCATGGCTAACATTGTTTGCACTCCCTCAGAGAGAAGCACTCTGACACTCAAAGCACAAAGCCGAATCTGAGGTGAAATTTTATCAGCACAACAATGCTGAGAACACAGAGGCTGAAAGCTGGGAAATAAAAGAATGAAGGACATGTAGGTGTTTGGAGAGCCAAGTCCCCCGCTCGCTGTATTCAGTGCAGGAAAAAAAAAAAAAAAAAAATCTATTTTGCTCTAAGGGAGCAATCAATAACCAGATCGTTCAATAGATCATTTATCCACTTAAAAGTTAAAATTCAACCATATTCTGTACAGTTTATATGATGTCTGAGGTGAATACGAGTTTTCACATACAAGGCTGAATGTCTTCATTGAGATGGGCATGTTGATGGCAGATTATTCACTGATATATGTAATAAACTGAAGATGAATAGATGTCATGACCTCTGGTTTAGAAGCTCAGTTCTAAGTGTCATATTGCAACTCACACTTAATGATTTACTGTAACATTTTCAATGGACCCTTTTCACAGATGAGATGATGCATTTTCTTTTTTTTTTCTTTTTTTTTCAGTTTTTAGCATCTTAAATAGTTTGTATTTTAAATGCACATTCATAACGCTATAATTTGTAATTAATTTGGTTGACTAAATGCATTTTAACCTTGATCAACAACATGATAATTCATTTGATGGTTGAATTGAGGTGTTTGAGCTGACTAGATTCACTCCACAGCTCCCTCTGTAGGTTGTAGCCATAATGCAGTCAGGCTAGCAGAACATTTACTTCTATTTTAGGGATTCACATCATGCTCCAAACAGAATGATTCCTCTGACACAAGCATCAAACATTCCTCCATTTCCATTGACCAACATTCTAATTAGCCTGCCAGAAATATAAATTATCATCCATATAGACAAATGCAAAGTATATTCAAAAAGAAGGAGGGAATGAGAAAAAGAGGCATAGTTGCTGTCTCTCCTGCTCTCTGTGTTATAATCCCTCCTTTAGCAGGCTAATTAGCAGCATTAGCATGGCTGAGAGCTGAAAACTTGTTTGAGTTCTGCTTGGAGGAACTAGACGTATGATAGCAGCTATTAGTATTCCTGCAAACAGACCCAAAAAGTGACGAAAGCTTTCAGAAACTTGCTTTAATTTTTAAAGTTTGCACTGCACATTTTTACTTTTAATGCTCTTTTGTGAATAGAACATTTGTCTGGAACAGATCAAGAAACACTATGAGTGACTAAACCAAACTACATTGTCCATCAATAATCTACACAGATAGCATGCTACTGTATGTCTGTCACATGCATGGTAGCTGATTCTGTTTAGCATCTCCTACTATTGTACATGTTTTTGTAGTGCTTTTTGGTAAGCATAATATCAGGTACACACCTTGTGTTCAATTCCCTTGTCTTTCTATGATTCCCAGAGTACAAGTTTAAAGACTGATTAGCATTTATATTGCCATGCTAGGGCTCACTACTGTAATTGGTGTTGCACGGCAACCCGCCACCGCTATCACCGTACAAAATTTACTCATATATATATATATACACACAAAAATAAGCAGGCACAATCTACTGTCCATGTAACACGCTGAAGTGAAACCGCCAGAAACTGACAGAGTTGGAGAGTGAGGGAGACAAAGACTGAGTCCGTCAGGTTTATTCAGGTGTAACATTGCGCCGTCCCAGAAACTTCCAGCAAAGTGATCGCAAGCCATTGTCAAATTGGCAGCCCAATTCCTCCAATGCCTTGCATACTGCCACACTACATACATCTGTGAGCCTCTACACTGACACAACACTCCTGTCAGCTATTTACAGTTTTATTTACCACCAAGCCAGCACAGGATATACTATAGAAGATATGGAAAGGAAGAAATGGGGATTATTATAAAAAAAAAAAAAAATAAATAAAAATAAAAACTCTGTTTGTCCTTTCCAACCAAAGAGGCCTATATTATAGACAAAAAGCTTGATCCGTTAGAATTCCTGTTCATCTCAAAAGTAGTTGCTTGGGTAGTCATGCTAACCAGCCAGCCAATCCCTTATTATAAAGTAGTGTGTTTAATTGAATTAAATGTTCACCTGTAGTGTACTTCAGAAATAAATAAATAAATAATATATATATATATATATATATATATATATATATATATATATATATATATATATATATATATATATATATATATATATATATAATATAATATAATATAATATAATATAATATTTTTCTTACAAAATTCCATCATTTTGCTTCAGAAGGCCTTTATTAACTCCTTAGAGCCGTATGGTTTACTTTTATTATGGATCAATGCATTTTTTTTTTTTGCTTCAAAATGTGGTCCCCTGTTTAACAACCATTATAAAGTTTGGAAGAGCCACAATATTTTTAAATATATCTCAGATTGTGTTCATCTGAAGGAAGATAGTCATATACACCTAGGATGGCTTCAGGGTAAATCATGGGATATATATATATATATATATATATATATATATATATATATATATATATATATATATATATATATATATATATATAATTTTCATTTCAAGCCGGCTAAAACAGGAACAGCATCTCTCCTGCTGCTGATTCCATGTATTAGGTCACAATTTAGACGGCATTAATCCCATAATCTGTATCAAAATCCTTGTGGTGTTCCTGGGAGGCTGACCCTCCATTCCCTTCTGAAGCTCTCTCTGCCTAACACAGGTTCATGGACAGAGACGTTTCCCTCCCTTTTTGCCCCTCCGGCTCTCTGCCCATCCTAACGGAATAAACAGAATGAGCTGAGTGGAAGCTCCGCAGGTGACCTCATGATCGCCGCAGCATCTGGTTGAATTACTTAACATCACGCTCAGCAGACATGTAATCCCACATAATGCCCATTTCTCAAAAAGTGCACCAATTTGGATAAATCCAGCAATTCAGCTCTATGGCCCTGAGATTTCCACAGGGATGGCTTCATAAGCACGGAGGGCACAGGGTGGGCACAGGTCAGGGTTGTGGGAGAGGATGAGAGAGATGAAGGGTTGGGGGTGGCGGGATTGGTTTCTGCTACTGTGGTTAAGAGCACCGATTGCATTGGTGCAGCTTAATAAAGTCCAGTAAACACATTTTGTTTATGGACAGAGCTTGTCAGCAAAGCTGCTCTCGCTGGATTTCAGGAATCAAGGCCAAATTAACGGCCATCTTCTTTTGACCTGAATCTGAGGAGGTACAAACAACACAACCGAAGAGAGAAAAATCTCTCTTGATTTCCAATTAATTATCTTTTAAACAGGAAAAAAAAAAAAAAAAAAAAAAAGAGGGAAACACAGATTCTACAGCAGATCATATTTTGGATTTTGAACAAAGTCTCAGGTCTCCCACTCTTTTGGACCAATTAATTTTGGTTACTTTTCCAGTTGTTCATGATGAATGAATAATAATTAAGTAATAAACAGTTATTACATTGCTTATCAATAAATGTTCACCTTTTTGATTATTATTGTTGCTTCTAGTAATTATGTGTTATTTTGGGTTCATTTTAAGACAGCCATATAGTAATTTTTAAACAATAGTTGGGTTAAATAAAACTGCCCAGCGGGTTGGGCAAAAATTTAATCCAACCTCAGGGTTAAAACCACCTATTCGCTGGGTTTGTTCATTTTTTTGTTGTTGTTTTTAACCCAGAATTATTTAAAGCATGTACTGTACTCTTATATACAATTATTATATTTACTTTTCAAGCCTGGAAAAGGGGACCAAGAATATATGAAATATAAAATGTGCTCTATCTCTATTTTCATCAGAAAAACTATTACTTCTAGAAAATAACCTCCCTCTCTCTGAGAAATGCAGTTGTCAGTGTTCACTTGAGAGTGGAGTAGGCTAATACGGGCAGGGAAGGTATTAGCGGGGGCACAGCCTTATGGACCACATTAAAGGGGTCAGACCTCACACTGGGCACAGACGAAATAACAGTAGGTGGTCACAGCTCAGCGACTCACATATGTATCTGTACGCAGAGCTGTTGTCAGCTCTTCTGTTTTGGTTGCCGATAAAGAATGACAGCAAGAAGGACAGAAGAATACTGATACGTGTTTACTGTCCGTGATGACTATGCATTTATGTCATTTGAAAACCATCACTGGCATACAAAACGGCTTAATCCAAGGATAAAAATGGCCCAGAATGTCAGAATGTCATGCAGAAATATGAAATTAATTAACCCTGAAATATGACTGAGATGTAAAAATCCATTACATTTGATCGGATTTGGTCCATGTCCATGTTGAAAAAGGATTTGTGATGTTACAAAGAATGATTTTCCAAGTCTGACCAGGGAAAAAAAAATTGTTCCACATTCTAAAATGAAACACACTGAGATGTTTGATTCCTTTCATACTTGTGTAAGGCAGCCGAGATTTGGCCTGAAAACAGCCAAAAGTGACATTTTAATTACCAGCCTGGTGAGGTGCGGCTTAGTGAATGAGAGAGAGAGAGAGACAGCGGACACACTAAGACCTGCTTTCTAGGGTTAAGACACAGCTTACGCCCTTGGCAGCGTGGGGACTTAACACCAGACGCTCCTGAAGAGCATTTGCCTCATCTATCAGAACAAGACGGCAGCGGTTAGGAGAGGATGACGGGGGGAGAGAGAGAGAGTGATGGAGGACAAGAGGAATATGGATAGACATAGACGGTCTTCAGATCTATGTCACACTGCCCCCAGTGGACTTGAGCATGAGAGGGAAGAGGAAAGCTGAACAATGTGTAATGAGACACTCTATAACATTGAGTCTTATAACAGAGAATTGGATGGGAGAGACAAGCGTATATTAAAATAGCTTTTTTTATGATGTTTTGCTGAAAAGCCATTAAAAAACACTGATTTCCCTTCTGACACAGGCAGTGACAGGATACAGTTATTGGGAAAAGCACTGGATGGAATAAAAGTGGACAAATGCAAGGAAATTACAGTGTGTGTGTGTGTGTGTATTTACTGTGTATATATATATATATATTTTTTTTTATTTATTTATTTTTATTTTATTTTTTTGTCTTGTTTTCCAGTTAAAATATCCAGTTAAACGATTCATGATTTATATTCATGATTTGTTATCATGACATTTTCATGACATTTTTTTTCTTTTGTATATGAACTATAATTAATGTTGTTCAAATAACATAATATTTTGAGTTTCTGTTGATTAAACCAATCGCCTTCATTGTATTAAGTCAAATATTTAACTTCAATAAACTCAAAACTTTAAGGTTACCAGGTAACTTACTTTTTAAAGTTAAACCAACATTTTTTAATTTATTTATTTAATTTTTTTATTTTTTATTTTATATAATTTTTGAACAGTTTAAATTGATGGAGATAGCATAGTTTCATAAGATAATAAGACTTTTTTTTTTTTTTTTTAATTATATCCAGAATTAAGTTGAGATACCACTGGCAATTATTTTTCCCTTGTTTTAAGCATAAATCTAATAACATTTAATGAGGTTTATGATTAAAATAAGTAACGAATGCCAGTGGGGTCAAGATATATTCTCCTAAAGCAAGTCTTATCATCTCAAGCAGTTTTGATTTTTAAGTAATTTTAACTTGGTCTAAGGATTTTTGCATATTTTTAATGAGAAATGAGACAAAAATACTGATTAAGAAAAGGATCTGTGGTGAAAAAAAAAAATAAAAAACTGATTTCCCTTCTGACACGGGCAGTGACAGAAAAGAGATATAGTGAGAAGCAACATTTTCATCCGAGGGACGTATGAGAAAGGAGAAATGGAACAAAAGTGGACAGATAGAGAAGCTAGAGGAAGTGCTACCTCTCAGAAAATGAACAAACTATGACTTAGAGAGAGAAAAAGGGGAAAAAAATGTCCAAAAAAAAAAAAAAAAAAAAACCAGAAAGAGAGAGACAAGCTCTTGGACAGAAGGTTTGCCTGTGGTGCGACAGCTTTCTGTGCTGCACAAGGGTGAGCTTCTGCTCGACTGTGTGCCATCAGTTAGGGCTTGTCACCAGGTGTGAATGTATGTGTGTGTGTGCGAGTGAGGGAGGGAAAGTGCCCTACATATACCCTCAACTCTTGACAAAAACTCAATACGGTCTTTCTAAGCTCCCAGCACAGCTATTGGACTTTTTTGTCAACCTCTCTCACACACACACATACACTTCTCCTCATCCTTCTTTTTCTCCCCTAAATAAAAGACTTGTTTTTCTCCAGGACTTTTTCTTATATATTTATTCCGGCTGACACTGGTTGGCTCCATAAACAGCAATAATGTGTAAAACACAATCTAGCTTTGGGGAACCTGCCATCCCCAGGGGCAGAGCGGGGCGACAGGAACGCTTGTTGTTATCTCGTGTTTACCTGCCTGTTCTGCTTTTATTTTTCATAAGCACAATACCTAGCTCAGCTCAACTGCACAGCAAAGCAAAACAAGGCGACTTTGCCTGGTGCGTGATGCTTTATGTGCGCTGAGAGCTTTAAAGAGTTAGACGGGAAGGAGATCAGACAGACTGTCTGACTACATTTCTATTGGCGGCAACTGTGTATTGTTAGCATGTGGCATGAAGATATCCATAATTATGCTCTTTATAATGATGATTTCAAAGGCTAACAAGCTTCTTTTTCATAAATTCATTTTTTTTTTTTTCAATGTATCATGATAAATGAACATAAGTTTGATGCATGGACAGTTTTTTATGCCAACTTTCTGACAAGAATAGCTAAATGAGGATCTTCAGTGTTTTTGTGAAAGATATCATCAAATGATGAGCGCAAGTGTTCCCCCATCTTCTAAAACCACAATGGAAAAAAAGAGCGTATCTGCTGGACACACAGCTAACACTGCTATAAAACTAGATCATAAAGCTGACAGCCTCCCGAGGCATGATCTACTAAACAAGAAACGGAGCGCCCCATACTTTACTCCCACTGTCATCCTCAAAGTAGTTCCACACTCTCCCCCCGAGAGCATCCGTGTGAGTTTTGATGTGTGAGGTTATATATTAACACTGTGGGTTATGTGAACATGCTGTTCTTGCCATCAGATCGTGAGTGAGGGGTACAGTATTTGCAACAATTTAATGAGTGTCGAAGTGAGGAAACAAGTTGAGTGATAAGCAGGTCATTAAGTTTGCTCTGCCAACTCTGCTCGGCTTTGATTTGCGTACGCCGTGTGATAACCGTGAAGGGGGAAAAAGAGACTTTGAGGGAGAGGGAGACAGCTTAGGAAATGCAGAAGAAATGATCTCATCGTACTTAAAGAGAACCGAAACTCTGTAGCCTAAGATGATTCAATTAAAGTCCGAGGACTTTGTGTTTTGTAAACCCAAACAAACTCTTTGTGATGCAGTCAGTGCTGGTTGTTTCCAGCACAAGGGGCTTCAAATAAGGTCCTGCGGCTTTTGGATTTATTTGAACTTCCTTTTCTGGGTCACCGGTCGCTGCAGAGGAAGACAATCAACTCAATCTATTTAGCGCTGACGAGTTACTGCCTCCCCTTTCAGCTGCTCGCGGAGGGAGCGGACGAGTCAGCCGGCAACCCCTCTTAGGGGTCTCCGCGGCAGTCTCCGATTCATTCCGATTGTTTTTCAAAGACAACCACCTGGCGGCAAGCAGCGGAAACATCCGTCAGCCGATGCCAAGCCCGACTGTTTACAGACTCTAAGAATAACCACACGAGTGACAAGTGCGTTGTGTTTGCTCGCTGGTGCGTGAGTTGAACATCCTTTGACGTGCCTTCGGTCAATAGCCTGACCTCACAAGCGAGCAAGATCTTGGTGTTCAATGAAACTTGTATGACAGACAAACAAGATGCCATGCAACTACTTCAAACTGTTTGACACAAACTCAGGGTTTCACAGCCGAAACCTCAGAGCTCAAGACTCAACTCCCAGAGATTTCCTTTCTCGCACACTGACACAGGACACAACACAGCGGAGACGAGGAGACCAGGCAGCTTACCGTGACCTGTCAGCCACAAGATCAGAAAGACCTCCGGGATCATCTCGGCACTATGCAGGGGTGGTGACCTCTTGGGCACCAAGGAGAAGTCAGGCTGGGAAAGTTCACGCACACACCGGCGTACGACTCTTCTGGCTGGCTGCTATTGTCAGTCCCCCGATGTGCTCTCTTAATAAAGAGAGGCTCTCTGTCAATCTCTTTCTTCTAGTGTTCCCTTGTTCGCTCTCTTTCTCAGTGTGCTGTGATAACAATCTGCTGTGTTGTCCTACGGTAACTGAAGTGACTCTGTTCTGATGAAGCGTGTGCAGGCGCTCTCATAAACTCAGAGTACTCATGCTCTCTCTCTTTCTCTATCGTTCTCACACACTGCTCTTCCATTCCCCGGATCACAGAATCAGTCTGCCTCTCTCTCTTTCTCACTCCTCCCTCCCACCCCTCCCTCCTCTTCTCTCACTCTTTCTCTCAGTGGAGGAGCAGGGGAAGGCGGGAGCCGGCTGCTCACAAGGCCCGCCCACCTGATCAAGCGTAGCAGCACTGTTGAAACAAGAGGCTGGGAATCAGAGCTAACCTTTGGGAACTGGGACTGAAAGAAAGAAAGAAAGAAAGAAAGAAAGAAAGAAAGAAAGAAAGAAAGAAAGAAAGAAAGAAAGAAAGAAAGAAAGAAAGAAAGAAAGAAAGAAAGAAAGAAAGAAAGAAAGAAAGAAAGAAAGAAAGAAAGAAAGAAAGAAAGAAAGAAAGAAAAAGCTTGTTTCTGCCACTAAATAAAATTAACATATATAGATATATATATATATATATATATATATATATATATATATATATATATATATATATATATATATATATATATATATATATATATATATGTATATATATATATATATATATGTTAATTTTATTTAGTGGCAGAAACAAGCTTTTTCTTTCTTTCTTTCTTTCTTTCTTTCTTTCTTTCTTTCTTTCTTTCTTTCTTTCTTTCTTTCTTTCTTTCTATCTATCTATCTATCTATCTATCTATCTATCTATCTATCTATCTATCTATCTATCTATCTATCTATCTATCTATCTATCTATCTATCTATCTATCTATCTATCTATCTATCTATCTATATATATATATATATATATATATATATATATAGCTTTTTATCTCACAGTTCTGACTTTTTTCTCGCAATTGCGAATTTGCATCCCACAATTCTGACTTTATTTCTCAGATTTGCGACATTTACTGTAAACTCATATAGAGATATGTGTTATAAAGTCAGAATTGTGGGATGCAAATTCGCAACTGCAAGAAAAAAGTCAGATTTGTGTGATATAAAGTCAGAATTTTGAGTTATAAAGTCAAAATTGTGAGTTTTAAAATCAGAATTGTGAGATATTAAGTCAGATTTGTGTGATATAAAGTCAGAATTTTGAGTTATAAAGTCAGAATTGTGAGTTATAAAGTCAAATTTGTGTGATATAAAGTCAGAATTGAGTGATACAAAGTTAGAGTTTTGAGTTATAAAGTCAGAATTTTGAGTTATAAAGTCAGAATTTTGAGTTATAAAGTCAGAATTGCAAGATATAAAGTCAGAATTGCATGATATAATGTCAGAATTGCATGAGATAAAGTCAGAATTGAGTGATACAAAGTTAGAATTGTGAGTTATAAAGTCAGAATTGTGTGATATAAAGTCAGAATTTTGAGTTATAAAGTCAGAATTTTGAGATATAAAGTCAGAATTGTGAGTTATAAAGTCAGAATTGTGAGTTATAAAGTCAAATTTGTGTGATATAAAGTCAGAATTGAGTGATACAAAGTTAGAGTTGTGAGTTATAAAGTCAGAATTTTGAGATATAAAGTCAGAATTGCAAGATATAAAGTCAGAATTGCATGATATAATGTCAGAATTGCATGAGATAAAGTCAGAATTGAGTGATACAAAGTTAGAATTGTGAGTTATAAAGTCAGAATTGTGTGATATAAAGTTAGAATTGTGAGATATAAAGTCAGTATTGCATGATATAATGTCAGAATTGCATGAGATAAAGTCAGAATTGAGTGATACAAAGTTAGAATTGTGAGTTATAAAGTCAGAATTGTGTGATATAAAGTCAGAATTTTGAGTTATAAAGTCATAATTTTGAGGTATAAAGTCAGAATTGCATGTTATAAAGTCAGAATTGTGTGATATAAAGTCATAATTTTGAGTTATAAAGTCAGAATTGAGAGATATAAAATCAGAATTGCATGATATAATGTCAGAAATGAGTGATACAAAGTCAGAATTGTGAGTTATAAAGTCAGAATTGTGTGATATAAAGTCAGAATTGAATGTTTTCATGAGTTTGCCTGCCCATTCAACCTTGATGGTTAGTAGTAAAATTAACTGGGCTTGCTGTCCGTGGAGGAGGCTCAAACCCAAAGCTCACAATTATGAGTTAATTCACAATTCTGTCTTTATATCTCACAATTCTAAGAACAAAAATCAGAATTGATAAAAAAGTCGCAATTACCTTTTTATTTTTTTTTATTTTGTGGTGGAAACAAGTTTCCATAAGAAAGAAAGAAAGAACGCCTGAGTGAAAAGGGCCTATCTACATGTCTAATAATAAAATGAGCTGTGATTGGTTGCTTTGCATGTCTGTCATCTCTTTGTGTCGAAGTGGCTGGTTCTGGTCAGAATAAAAGATGTAAGGGGGAACAGACTTGCAGAGTCAAGAGTCTGTTTGCGCTAGACAGAACCCAGAACCCAGAGCTGGAACCTTTTTAGCTCTTCTTTTCCAAATGAGTAAAACAGAGTTCAGACTCATCATTTATTGCCCCCTAATGTACAAGTTGTTAATCTCACTAATGCATGGCTTGCTAACAAGACTGTTTCACACACTAAATATTGCATGATGCATTTCCCTTCTACTTCCTCTCTTCTCTTCTCTTCTATAGAAAAGAAGGCCTGATGCATTTTGTTCAGTAAAACAACGGGAAAAGAACAACATGGCCAAAGAACAGCATACAAAGTTTGTCTGAATTATTTAGAGGTAATAATCTTTCGTTTTTGGTAGCCACACTGGAAATAAGTTTGTGTGCATGTCAAGTTGAACGTTTATTTGTAAGGTTTACTGCAGTTTTAAGCCTTAAGATCTTGTTAGCTTTAACAATCAATTCTTTTATTTGAGCAGGTTTCAAACCAGAAAATGCCCATGGATTGCTCCATCTTACTGAAGCACAAAAGCCGAGGATCAATATTTCATGAGAATACTTTTAATCACCTGATTTCTTGTTGATAATTCCTCTCTTTTGAAGTCTTTCAGTATAACTAAACTAAAACATTGAGAATGGTTCCCTGTGTCTAAGCTGTTTAGCTGAAACCCAGGCTTGCGTGTGCACATGGAGCATGTGTTCTCATTAATGTATACCTGTACATATACAGTAAACCACTTGTTTTACAAGCTATATAAAAACATATTTATTTGTCCTGCATGGCTGTGTGGGCTGAAGGTCAATGCTGATGCATCCCCTCTTGACCTCTGGTCATTGAGTCAATCTAACAGCACACAGTAATGGCACAGAGAAGCAACCTTTAACAAATTGCTATATGGATAGGAAGCTTTACATGGACATTGTTTAAAAACTGATATTAACATCTGCCTCTGGTGATGTTATTACAAGTGGACACTACTAAATAGAGATGTTATCCAATCACTCAAACCATACTCAGGGGTATTCAAAAATGCATGTGACTGCATTGTATTTGAAGTGTAAACGCTAATGCATTCTGATGTGTCCCGGGCAACATCCCAGGAATGCCAACTCACCTGCCAATCATCAGTTTAGTGGAGAGGGATTTAAACTTGCTGGATAGCTACATTCATATTCAAAATAATAACCATCCAATTAAAAGGAACACGTGATAAAAGGTATATTTTCCATGTTAATCAGAGTTTTTGTCCTAACTAGCCGTGACGGCGACACGCGACAATTCTATTTAAGAAACAGTTTCTATTTTTCTGCGACGTCGCGGCTGAAACAACAACAGAGAGTATGGCAATGATAATCGCAGGTAGGCCATTCTGTGACAAAAAATGTTTCAGTAAGTTAGTATGTATTTTTAATAATGTTAAATTGGTGTAATATCCATGAATTTTATTATGTACTTATGCATTTAGTTGCGAGTACCAGGAGCTTGCAGATAGAGCCCGCCCATGCGCTCTTCTGATTGGCTGTGATTTTTGATTGATTTTATTATGTCTCGTAGTCATGTGGTGTCTGATGTGGACAGAAAAATGTATTTTAGTTGGAATCATATCGCATCACATCTTGTTAGGACACAGTGTTAAAAGAAAAGTTTCTATGCTAGAAGAAAAGTGTTCTATCTAGTGCTTTGGGTGCACATTTGGAACCCCTAAAAGGTTCTATCTGAACTTTTTTTTTTTTTTTCTAAGCGTCTGGAACTTCTCTGGTTTGACTGAAATCAACATTCAGTGAAAAGATCATGTAAAGTTCAAATATTACAAGAGCCTTGAATTGAATTGAATTGAATTGAATTGAATTGAATTGAATTGAATTGAATGTTGGATCTGCGGTCCAGTGTTTGCTCCAGAATCATTGAGCTATGGTGCTCATTTTGGAGATACAGGTTTCAACCTGGCCTGTGTTATGTCCCACTCCTACCAAAAACACGCTGTTTTTGTGTGTGTCCCTTTAAATGCAAATGAGCTGCTGCTCCTGGCTCCCAGAAGAGGGCGGAGCTTTAACAGCTCAACAACAACAAAGCTGGAGAATCTCACGCAGCCAAAATGAGGATTGTCAGTAACAGTGTTCAGCCTTACATTGTTCAAACCGGAGTCGACACTGATGGAGAGACTCAGGAAGAAGTTACAACTTTTAGAATGAAACTGGACATTTCTGAACGGCTAGTGGATAAATTTATGTAGTTGCTGTGGAGTTGATTCAAGTCATGTTATCAAATCCAGTGTTGAAATGACCCTCGTTTGTGAAGCAGTCCATCGTAAAATGGCGGAATGGCAACAACACTCCACTACAACAACTCTTCCTCTTCTCTAAAGCAGCCCAACATGGCCTCACCCCCTTTGTTGTGTGTTCTCGGGGGCGGGTTTATGTAAATTTTAGGTTTAGTGATGTCACTAAGAAGCTCATTGTAGTCCCTACCAGCCATTTGTTGTAGTCCTTAAAAAGTGATTTCTGTGAAAGAAAATATCTCCCTTTGCATTGAACTTTCAGCATTGTAACTTTGCAGATGTTGTTTATGCTCAAACAGCAACATTACACACTAACTAAAGTTTAAAAAAAAGTGAAATCATAATCAACCACCCCTTTAAAACCTTGGCTAAAAAATGTCTAAAACCTTGAAATATTTGAAATAACAATAGCAATCCAGAGATACAATGCTAAATTGCAAATGTTGTGTCATAATTGATGGAAAATTCCGTCAATGGTGGGGAAAGAGTTTATATAAATGTATTGTGAAACATTTATTAACAACAGACAATAGTGTATTTATGTGTGGACATTAACCTAGATTAAAAAGCTGTAAAAACTGTTGTTCATGATGCCCAATGCATTAACCAGTGCTACAACTAGTTAAACATTATAGCAAAGTGTTAACCAGAATTCAGACACAAATGGAAATCACCATAACACTGGCTTTTACTCTTAGCACACAATGGTACATTATGGTTATGTAGGCGCAAGCTACAGAAACAGACATGTCACTTTTTATTTGACTCAATGTGCGACTGGCCTGTCAGTCATATTTAAATCTTTCCTTCTGGTGTGGAAGATTCCACAACAGGCTTCAGTTCATTTAACGTCTAATAGAAAGACAGCATTACCATTTGGACCGTCAGATACGGGAGCCACAAGCCAAGGCTCAGATGGCACATCCCAACCTCTTTATGCAATCTATTTCATGTATTCTTCATGGTTTTCATGCTCTGCGGAAGATCTGGAATCCGTATTTATGAGTTTACGTCGCTCTGACGTTTTTTTTTTTTTTATCTGCAATAAACTAGTTCAGCATTTATATTATTTCTTTGAGACTATGTGATTGACACCTCTGGGTAGTCTACCTCATCTGCTCAGAATTACACTTCTGACTTTCACTTTCCTTTGCTCACTCACTCTTTTCTTTCTTATAGATTGATGCTTACTTTGTTCCAGGTAATTTTTAAGGGTGTAGGTTTCAAAAGGTCACTTTGCAGCTCTCAGTCATTAAGTCAGTGAGTGTAGAGAGAGGGAACAATGTAAGCGTTGAGATGAAGGCGTGAGAAAGTTCAGCATAAATGAGATTGATTGCCTTTTCTTCCCCATGTGAAAACACTTCAGCTAACATTGAGATCAATCTTTTGCGGCTCTGCCAGAGCTTTTGGTTTAAGGAACTCCACATTTAGAGCTTGTATATTTCCTTTTGACACATTTATGTGGCTGTTGGAATTTCAATGCAAAAAGAAACTTACTCAGAAATGGCACTTTCAGTGTTCTTCTCAAAAGCATTTGCTGAAAAAGTATAGAATCTAAAGAAAAAAAGAAAGTGCAGAATTTCTTCTGAAAGAGTGAAGAATCTCTGGATCAAAACAAGAGATAAAAGTATTGCTTTTGCACATGTAAAATTACAGTACATGATCATCAAACATTGAACAGCATATGAATCGAAACTGCCTAACGTTACTGGATGAAATGTTGACCCAGGACGAGGTACAGGTCTGTGAAGCTTTTGGGGTGTTGATGGACTCGATCTACTCCATCTATGTTTTGATCATCATTCTGAATTCAATCAAAATGTTGCATTTTATTGAAACTTGCCCACATTCAAGTGTTGATAAAAAAAAAAAAAAAAGAAAATGCACAAAGCTAGAAAAAAAAAAAAAAAATAAATAAATAAATAAATAAATAAATAAATAAATATATATATATATTCAGAGGCTTTGTTCTGAAAAAAATGTTCAAAAATGCTGACACTGACTGGAAATTTTTTTTTTTTTAAATACTGTCAAGGAAAGAGATACTCTATACAGTTTAATTTAGAAAGTGTTACAATAACATTCAATATAAATTTGATATATGGGCTTCGGCTTGAAGTCAGTATCATGTCATGCCGCATGTTTCATCTTTTTATATTCTGCAATCCTAAATGAAAGCATTTTTGGCTATTTTGACAACTTTTGAAGTAATGTCTTACAGCTACAAGTGCAGGTGGACTTTAACTAAGTTTCTCAGTATTTAGCTTAATTTGACTAACATTTCCATTCAACCATGGGGACAAATGGAGACAAAATAGGCCCTGAGCATGCAAAGGTTGTATAGATTTGCCTTAGGCATAGTATAAGCAAACTAATGGCACTGTCAGCAAAGCCTGGCACAAAGGTCAAAGGGCTCTAACATGTACATAATTTGTTTTTTTTATTCTCTCCCTTTAGACTATGAAAATCATTCAGTGCTAGTTCAACTACATTGCATATGTTTCAAATGCCTTTTTTTTTGCAGACAAATTCCAGCGATGGTGTCTCCACTTCCCATACATTATCTTCATTGCAGCATATTTATTCTCCTCAACAGGCACTCTTCCAGCAGAACTGAATCATGGGATTGTCTAGAACCTGCATGACTGACCAACTTGCACAAACTGCACACAGACCAGGTAGGAAGTAACTCCCCACAGGTAGATATATTAAACGCATGCTTGGTTCCCAGCGAGCCATGTCCTGTTAGAGGTGCTGCTAATTTGATTTTGCAGTAAGATGTGATTACTGTGTCTTAAAGTTTCTCTGGTTAATGGTGTGCAAAAGATAAGATAATCTTGTTGAAGTGGGGAAATGAGAGCTCTTTTTTTTTTTTTTTTTTTCTTTGGATATGACCATAAGGTGTTTGGCAGGTGTAAATGAATGCTGCTTCTTGCCTGCAAAATCATTGAAATATTCTCAGAATGAACTCGCTGAGTGGGAAGACTTATTGTGCTCATAGTGCTTATTGGTGCAATACAGTTCAAATAGTATTCAAAGAAAATAATCATGCACAAAACAAAAACAACTATAAATAAACCTTTGAGGAATACATTTTGAATTATGTTAAAGTGGTTGCAGCTTAAAATAAATAAGTAAGTAAATAAAAAAATATAGTCTGTGTATGTGTGTGTATGTGTGTGTGTTATGCTCTTAGTGGGTAGGAATCCTGAAAAAAATGCTGATGTTTGCACGGTATGCCATCAAAGCAAAACATAGTAAAATTTGATGATTCAGCATGATATTAACATATATTAATATTCACTTCAGAAGTATTTTGCCGTCGGTCCCAATTGAAAATGCAAAGAGAGCAGTCTGTATGCTGGATTTCTGAACCCCAGTGCACCTTGAGCCCTGAATCTCACTCGTGCATTCTCATGGTAAATGTAGCTGTAAATACATGCACAAACTTTTCTAGTACCACTTTACAATAAGGTCCCATTAGTTAATGCATTAACTAAAACATTTTTTTTTTTTTACATTGTTTATTGATGTTTGTTAACATTATTAAAACAAAAATAGAAATCTGAATGAGTTCTGGACATTTAAAGTGATTTCTAGGAAATTTTAGAAGCACAGACGCACAGAATGGAACAACTTTGGGCATAATGTGGGGGCTACACTTTTAATAAAACATAAAAATAAACAAATAAATAAATAAATCAGCCAAGCGTGTTCATGTAATGGTTTTCATGGGCCAATGTGAATACATCTACTGTAATTTGAAATTCAAAGAGACAAGATGTTCTATGACCAGACATTTTCTTATCCAAAACGAGGCAATGTGAACATTATGGAGAGCTAAACTCCCTTATATATTGTGCGTTTCATTCATTCTGTCAGGACCACTATCGTCAAATATGATTGATCATTTCATAGAGTTTGTATTGGCTTTATGGTTCTGTTCTGGACAAGAACTCCCTGCGCATCCATGCAGTCTAGCATGGATAAGAGCAGGAAGAACAGCGATAACCCCCCTTAGGGTAAACAGAACAGAGCCAACATAAACGTATTGCGGATATATCATTAATGGCAATATTTTAATGTACAACTTAACTCGAGAAATTAGTTTGATCTCAGGGGAATCAGAAGGCCAAATCAAAGAGGAGGAGCTGGGGATGGAGGAGGGTAAATAGCTCCTGAGAAACACAATAAAGCTGCTGATAATGCTGAAGTATATAAAAGCACGATTGCGACAATATATGGTACATATACATGCATACCCTTATTCTATGATTATTATTTATTTATTCTTTTTTTCTTTTTTGTTTTTTTTTGTTTTATTGTATAAAATCCATGATGACTTCATTCAAAAGTGTACATAAGCCAATCATAAAATTGTAATTAGGAAAATTTAGGAAACAATAATTTGCATTATATAATATTCTTAATTGTCCAGCAGTGTATTGATTTCTTAGCCCATTAAAAGCAATGCAAAAAAACAAAAACAAAAAAAAACTGCCAATTACACTTTCCATTTTTGTCATCCTCTTTTCTGAAATGTTGGCTACATCCCTGGGAACAACAGCAAATATTTATCCTGGACATTTTATTTTTAATCTAAACAGGAAGTTAGAGTATTTGCTGAACAAAATTCAATGTAATTAATCAAACAACACCCCTAACTGCAGATTTTCTACCATTTTCCCTTCAAACTGACAGTTCTCTACAATTTTCATTACAAATGTGGCATTGGTCTATATATGATGGAATATAATAATATATAATTCATTTCCTTTTAAATTAAAGCCTTTTCTTAGAATGTATCAAAAATATGAGCTTTAAAAAAAAAATGTCAATGTGTGAATAAAATCATTTATGGAAAGTAGGTCTGCTTGCATATGGCTAAACGTGATTATTATTATATGATTGTATATGTTTATCTGTACAAATGTAACTAGGCTAGTCATACATTTTTCTGAAGTGATCAAATAATAAACCTCGTTTCTGGATGGATAATGTGTTCTGTGTGCTAAGCACATAACGCTCTAACAGATTTAATTGTGTCCCTTTTCCCTTCGGCATCAAAGCATTTACTTGAAACACACTTTTTAAAGCAATTTCTCTTCCTCTCTTCATCTTGCTTGACTAAAATCACACTTGCAGTCATCTATGGACTAATTGCAGCTTGTTATTTGCCGCTATCACGGCTATGTATTCATATGTTTATTTATGAATTGTATTAGAGTGTTATAGACTTCTCTGTCCTATATACTACAATGAGGGCATCCCATTAGAATGATCAGACATGCCCTTTACATTTTGGGGTCATCAGCATGAATAACTAGTTTTTTCATGATTTCTCCTTCAGCTGAATCTTAACATAGTATCTTTTGTTTTAAATATGTCACTCAGACAATGGAATGTGTGTCGTCTCACACACTGTAATAAACAGACTTTTTTAACAGATTCTCTTTATTCAGCATTGCATTTGCATTTTATAACAGACAGTGATTGAAAGAGGCCCAAACATCATTTACAAAAGTGGAACTAGAACTTGGGGAAGAAAAAAATATGATATACACTGCCATTCAAAAGTGTGGGATTGGTAAGATTTTTTTTTTTAATGTTTTTAAAATAAGTCTGTTATGCTCACCAAGGTTGCATTTATTTTGTATTATTATTATTATTTATTTATTTATTTTAGTAATGTTATAAAAAAATATTATAATTAAAAATTGTTTTCTTTCTGAATATATTTTAAAATGTGATCAAAGCTGAATTTTCAGCATCATTTACAGTGTCATATGATCCTTCAGAAATCATTCCAATATTCTGATTTGCTGCTCAAATTATTATCAATGTTGATTATTTTTTTTTTTTTTTACAGAATTATTTGATAAACATAAAGTTCAAAAGCACAGCATTTATTTGAAATATAATCTTTTTGAAACATTATACATATCTTTACTACGGAAGAGGATTAGGGCCAAACAATAATAAAAAAAAATAAAACCCTCTAGAGATTAAAGTTGTTAAATTTCGAGAAAAAAAGTCAAAATAAAATGTTGAGAATAAACTCGTTAAATTATGAGAAAAACTCGTTAAATTTCAAGAAAAAAGTCGAGATAAAATGTTTTGAATAAACTTGTTAAATTACAAGAAAAAACTTGTTAAATTTCAAGAAAAAAGTCGAGATAAAATGTTGAGAATAAAGTCATTAAATTACGAGAAAAAAAGTTGTTAAATTATGAGAACAAATTCGTTAAATTATGAGAAAAATGTCGTTAAATTTCGAGAAAAAGGTCGAGAAAAAATGTTGAGAATAAAGTCATTAAATTATGAGAATAAAGTCGTTCAATTACGAGAACAAATTTGTTAAATTACGAGAATAAATTTGTTAATTTAATGACTTTATTCTCAACATTTTATCTCAACATTATTCTCGAAATTTAACGAGTTTATTCTCAACATTTTATCTTGACTTTTTTCTTTAAATTTAACGATTTTTTTCTCGTAATTTAACGAGTTTATTTTCAACATTTTATCTCGACTTTTTTTTTTCCGAAATTTAAATAGTTTTTTCTCGAAATTTAACAACTTTAATCTCGAGATAGTTTTATTCTTTTATTATTGCTTGGCCCTAATCCTCTTCCGTACTTTACTCACACTTTTGATCAATTTAATGCATCCTTGCTGAATAAAAGTACTAAATTCTATAATTTATTTTATTTCTTGGCTGAGCAACTCCAGATCAGATGGTGAAACGCATGCTGGGAATTAGAAATCTGCTGCAAGTCAATCACATTTAGTTCAGCTTACTACAATCAAATTTTGAGTTCACACAACTTTTTTCTATTAGGTACAATGAACTTTCATTATTATTTGAGTGAAATGAACTAATTCATTATTTTCACTGTTCGGTTTAACATTGCAAGAGAACGTTGCTTTATTCGCAAATGTTTCGTTTCAATATTACAATTATAATATGCACAAAAAAAAAAAAAATCAGATATTTTGGTGCTTTTAGCTTGTTTCGACTCTCTGATTGGTGGAATTTTCTGTACAGCATCAATTGGTAGTTTTTCACCACAAATTCTGCTGTTCAACACAATTATTTTTAAACTAAGTTGAAATGATGTGGGCTAGTGGCTACAACTGAAGCAAATATTATCGATTAACAACCTCATAGCTCACAGTAAGGCTGTCTTTAAAGGTTATCGTTAAAAATCAATTTCCCTACGGAGAAAATGAATGGAGTTTTTACTTCCGGAACCCGACTGTTGTACTCTATAGTCAATGATCCAGCAGTAGAAGCAGCAGCTATAGCAACCACCGGCTATAATCTCACAGTCAGTGTGAACAGGGTTTTGGGCTTGATACTCCATAATGTAATGCCATTTGTTTCTGTAAGGCACCAATAAATGTATTATTGTAGAATAAACAGTCATTTCTCCTTGAGTCACCTTGCACCAGAGATAATAATAATAATAATAATATTTTTACATTTGCAATAAAGAAATGTCCTGAGTCTTTTCCAGATTAAGCTGAAGAGGACACAGTCGGCTCAATCTTTGAAAGATATTAAGCAGTTGGCGGCATCGTGCATCTCGACAGTTTATTATTTCCCCCCGTTTTCACAGCTGTTTATTTTGGTACATATACACAGGGAAATAATATTACTCTCTTCCTGCATGTGCCCTTATTGTGTGGATTATGCCTTTGTTGTTTTGCCTGGCTATGTTAATCACATTTTCAGAGAAGAAGCCTCTCTTCTCGTCTGAAGGACACCACTGCTTTTGCGGGCAGGTGTGAACAATCGCATTAAGATGCTGGGAAAGAGCTCCATCTTAGCATTCCCAATTTGAAGTTTATGAATATATGAGAGTAACCACACAATGAGTGTCTTTGCTGAAGGAGAAGTAAATGACCTTCACTATGTGGACTCTCATTGCTGATGTAAGTTATAAAAATACACTAGAAAGGTTTTGTATTTGGATATTTCAGCTCTGTAATAAAAGCTTGAGTAATACTGCCCTGAAATTTGGCCTAAAATTTACAAGATGCAATCAGACTCAAAGCATTTAATTGATCATAAGAGGGTTCAGTTCAAATTGATGATTTTCAACACTTGGGCCTCAAACATTAATTTACATTTACCCATGATTCTAAGAACTTGTGCATGCTTGAGTTCAGTAATGCCTAAATGTTGTATGTTATTGAATAATGCAAAAGAAAGATGTCTATAAGGGCTTTCTGATATCCAGCTTATTTGAAATGCCTGGTACCATGAGGTCTGGACTATAGATGTCCGTGTAAAGAAGGATGGAAAAAGAGAAACAGGTTTGGCTTGGTGTTTGTCTATTTGGGTGTGAGAAAAAACATGCTGTTTTTGTGTGTCCCTTTAAATGCAAATTATTCAACTCATCGACAAGCATGTGCCGTCATGTTAATCTTTTGTGCAAATCCCGTACATAGCATTCCTGTTTGCCAAACAGAGCCATACACACCAGGCTACCGTTTATGATTGCTCTTAAATGCTGTGAATGGTCTAATATTTTTTCCAAAATATTGCTCGTACAGAAACACTCTTTTTTTAGCAATCGAACTTGCCGGGGTCAACTTGCAGGCTATCCAAGCTAACGAGACACTAAATAGTGTCCCGTCCTCATCTGTGCAGCTAACGAGAGAACAGTTTGCATGCTTTGCTTGAACTTTTGCCATGGCGTTCGAACTGGTACACTACACAGCACCTTGGGTGGAAACGTGCAGATTAAGGGGCGGTGATATTATAATAAGGTCCCCTTCCTATGTTACAAGGGGAGTGAAAAATCTGAGTGGCTCGTTTTTTCACGTACTTGCAGAGAAAGACTTGCCAAAACAAAGTTCCTGGGTTGTCCTTTTTCACGTTTTTTTGGTTGGTAGATGCTTCTGGAACCCAATTATAGCAATTAAACATGGACAAATTCAGATTTTCATGATATGTCCCCTTTAAAAATTGTCATTTATCACAATGTGTTTCTTGAAACAGCAGTGCAAAACATCTCATTGTTACAAATGTCTAACACAATGTCCAGCTGACACTCATAAATATGGAGTATACACATAAACTCTATCTAAGGTCAAAGGTGAAATGGTCTGTGAAATGGTGTGGATTCACCTGGTCTGGTGTTCATCAAATATAATTGTAGACTGTTATATTTGTCTGATGTTATAACTGGTCTGATGTTGAAGATGCTGGTGTCACCTTCAGGCTTCTTAACTATAGCTTAATCAGCAACTTTGTAAGTCAACTAGCTTCATTAGAAAGAACTTGATCAACAGCTTCACCAGATGCTGTATGTTTGGTATGGTTGTTTTGGTACGCCGTCTAGACCAGAACCAAACCAGCATTATCCAGCCTGGTCATTGCCATAAATTACTACTCAAAAAGGTATTATATTATATTATATTATATTATATTATATTATATTATATTATATTATATTATATTATATTATATTATATTATATTATATTATATTATATTATATTATATTATATTATATTATATTATATTATAAATTTTGTCCTGGTTTAAAAAAAAAAAAAAAAGTATTTCACATTTCCCATATCAGACTGTTGTGATTTGTAATAGTGTGTATCTTTCTATGCTTCTCTCTGTGGTGGTGTGTGTGTGTCGTCTTTCTGTCTCTCAGCTCACGTCTGAGTGTGTGTCTGCCTTTAGTCCTCCACCACAGTGTCTCAGTATTCATCTCCATCCATTTATTCTCCTTCCTCCTGGAGAAAATGACCTTAATGTAAGTGGCTTTCTGTTTGCAAATATATTGGTTACTTTCAGCTGACTGTAATCCTGAGGGATTACAGGGGGCTCTTCTGGATCAATGAGAGCTTTATTTGGGTCAGCGCCATGTGGTGGTGAGACAGACCCGAGGTGCAGCGCGTGCCTTTGTCTCTGGACTGATTAATGGCCCAAAAGACCCTTCTGCCCTCCATTGGAATGTCTTCATTTGCTCTGTCTGCAGAGCCACATACAACCGACAAATATTATTTTCTTACTTGCAGTTTTTCATGTTGTTTTGGTCTCATCTTCTGTCTGAGGGTCTTCTGTGAAAGAAATGAAGAAATGCCACCAACTGTGTGGAGCCCAGTTTACCTCGTAAAAAATGATGTGGTTGAGAAAAGAATCAACAGTAAAAATAAACAGTTGGTATCATCATTCAAGTAAACGGAAAGGGGACCAGTACAGCACCAATTTAATGTAAAAAAAAATCAAAACAAAAACAACAACAACAACAGCAAAAACATATATGCCACGTGAATAATTGTGCTTTTCATTATTTTCAGGAAAGAAAGTTCACTCACCGTTCTCAACTTGCATTATGCTTCATACACTGAAAAATGACACTTTGGACCAATTAAAAAAAAACAAAACAAAACAAACAGACAAAAAAAAGACTAATTTATAATTTTTTTTCTCAAATTAATTGTATGGTTTATTTCAGTGGATATTAATCAAAAACATTTTGTTTTGTAAAGACAAAAACACAAAATAAAAAGAATATTTATTATAAAGACCAGAATTTATTTTCTTTAGACGAAAGCCATAATGTTACGTAATGTAGATCAATATGATATATTTATTTATTTTACTTTCACCAATGTTGAATTTAGTTAACTTAATGAAATACCTCATTTTTATTGGTATGTCTTTTCAAAATATGTATGATATGTGTGTTCTGCTGAACAAAACAGGTTTAAAACCATGAAACCGTGATGTTTGATCAGACAGATATAAAAAAAACACTTTAAATAAATGACATTGTCACAATTCTGGACTCTTATTTTGATGTTCTCAATTATGTTTTGTTTCCCTTCGTTCCTGTTTCCCTGCTCTGTTTAGTTTCGGTTTCCTTGATTTCTGATTATGTTCCTGTTTGTTTCTCTGGTTACTTATAATTATCAGCTGTGTCTTATTCGGTTCATTGTTATCTCATACATATATAGTCTTACAACACATTACAGACGTGGTTGTTTCATTTTTTCTTCTACAACTTCCACAAACTTTTCCCTCATACATTTTTTTTTTTTTTTTTTTTTTTAATTACCAGCCTCTTTTAATTATATTCTGTCAATTCGGCATCTCTACCCTAAAGACTTTGTGACATTGTGTGGAGTAGTTCCTCTGATCACTGCTGAGGAACATTGCTAATTCATTTCTATTCATAATCTGAGAGATGATGTCTCCACCATGCTGTGCTTTCTGAGGTTAAGACTCCCTGCTGTAAGCAATCAGAGACCATCTCACCAGACCGAGAAGGGTACGCATTCAAACAGACGATTCTCCCTCCTCTGGCCGACGGTGTGGGGGCATTTCTCTGCTCTACTGAGTGACACTTCAATTAGCCTCCAATATGCACAGGCACTAATAATTAGATTTGAACTGATACTGGGGACAATGCAAGTTTTTAGAACATCCTCCGAACTTATGAAATTTACTGCGAGAAAATGAGTTTTACCATCTGCCTTAGCCTTTCGAAAGTGAACTTCTAGATTACTGTTTGCCATCCGAGGCTGGTTTGCGAAAGGCTAAAGGTGTTTTGAGCATACAAATTTATCCTGCAATGACTATGGGATATGATGTCACGCTCCAGGGCTTCTGTTTAGAAAAGTAATAAATGTATTCACTTTTTTTTTATTAATAAATTAATTAATCTATGCTTATGAAAAATAAATATATTTTAGCATCCAAGCTATGGAATATTAAAGTATATTATGGAAATAATATAATTTAAAAGAATATATGTGAGTAAAAACTGAATATAATGTTTTCAGACTCGTAATAATGTTATTTACAATTATGATATATATATATATATATATATATATATATATATATATATATATATATATATATATATATATATATATATATATATATATATATATATATATATATATATCAATGCAACTTTCATGAAGTAAACTTTCACCAAAAGCCTTCCTTCCTCCGGAAAAAAAATAGTCCCTGACAGTGAACAGCAACAGAAGTTACATTATTACACAATTATGTGGTGGCAAAGACTGTCTTTATAAGTGTGTCAGTCAGTAGCGAAGACTTTTACATTGAAAAGACTGAATTTTTGTGAACACCGAACAAGACGCAACTGACAAATGCTTGACTAGTGCTGTCAGTCACGGGAAAACCCCTTAACTGTTAAAAGGACAAGATAATGCATTGGACATTTAAGCAGATTTTTTTTATTATAAACATAGGACTTACCTGAAGGAAAATGCTAAATCTGAATGCAGATAATAAACTCATTTCTTTCTTACTATACTATTAAGCTTCAATGAACAATATCAATTGAGAACATACAGTTTACATTGCTAAGAGTGGTTGCTAAGGTTGTTGTGTAAACTATTTCAACTGTAATTTTAGCTGTAGTGTGTTTTTCCATTATAAAATGGTCAGTTCCTGTCCTTGATTCTGATTGGTCAATATGTGCTTTGCTATATTCATCAACATGACAAAATATTATTAAAGCATGATTTTAAATGTACGTTTAATTTCTTTATCTGCATCTTTTTAAATATTAAAGTCTATATAGAAACAAGAGATCACTCTCTGATGCTTCTTTATATAACTTGCCATTTCATTGTGGCGTCTCTCAGGCTTCCCTTCATTTTAAGGGATCCTCTCAAAGTTTGTGGCCCATTACATTTTTTCTCCTCGGCCATAAGTAGCACAGTACTTTAATAATTGAAAAAAGGCCCTGATTTACATTTAAATTGAAAATCAGTTTCCTCATAATAATAATGTACTATAATCCACCTTGAACCATCATTTCAGGAGGTTAAATTCTGAAATGTTACATGCAGCGGCTGGAAGATTCTTTTCTTTGTCGGTCTCCTGAGAGCTTGACCGAAAGCCCCTGAATCTGACCATTCCCACAGCTATTTTAAAGGAAGAGTGAACAAGGGAGAAGACTGTGAGAGAGCCGTGCAGGGAAAAAAGAGGAAGAACCAGGGATTTAAAGTGTTGCTTTTAATCAACTGCGTTTTGAAGGCTCCTGATGTTTGCCCACACCAGTGTTTTTGTCTGAGAGGATTTGGAAAGTATTCAAATCTTGGTACATTGTCAATGTAGTTGGAATTTTCCACTAAAAACAGGTCAAATTACTGCTATCTTTTAAAATACTTTTGGCTATATACTCAATTATAATATAAGATGTGTTATGTATTGTGACACATCTAAGAATTACTGTTTTTGGTGAAGCAAAAATGTGTAAGTATTGTGTAAAGGAACCTCATTGAAATACATTTTAAACAAAGAAGTAAATATTGTGGCTCATTGCTAATAGAGCATTTCCAATGGCAATGTTGACTGAAAACTCTTGCACATCCACACCACTAGCTGTCAGCCTCTAAGATGACTGTCAGCACAACATAAACCAAAAATCGCTGAGTGCACATTTAAAAGTGAAGTTTGTCATTTTTGCGCTACTAGAACTAATCCAATGCTGGGTCATCCATTGTTCAGCCAAACAGGTAGTACATATAGTACTTCTTACAGTAAAAAGGTCATCTACAGACAGAGACAAAAAGATAGGATGTCTTGGTGCTTTTTACAAGTATTACCACAAGATTGAATTATAATTTCACTGCAGTATCTAATCTCACACGTGGCTTACTTTAAGGGCACTTGTTTTTTAGTAAATGTAATTCTGAGCCCATCAGGTAAGAGTTTTGAGAAGAAAAACCTTTTAAAGGGAAGGTAGCTACTTTGGTAATACACTTTTGGTAAGTATCTTTCTCCATTCATTATATGGTAAGCCTGACTTGACTGTATTTGCCTCAACGTCCTAGAGGACCCAAGGGTATTTATTTCATCCTGAGGCGCTTCTATATCTGTTGTCATCCTGTAGTGTGGGAAGTTATTTACAGTGCAAAGCCTCCAGATTGCTCTTTACTTTCCCCGAAGCACAAAAGGTGAGAAAGGCCACTTTTGGAGAAAGAAGTGAGGTAAGCGATGCCTTTTGCCTCCTCCCTGTCTCAGCTCGCCTCGCCTAATGTAAGAAGGTCACGGCAATGGCTAATTTTCTCTGAGGCCTCTCTGTTCCACCCCTGTTTTCAAGGTGTGGGCTGAAACTTCTCTCTTTTTTCAACTTTTAAGCATTTTACAGGTCAAATTGGTTTGTTCAGGGTGGTGCTTCTTTGGCCAAGGTCTCAGGTTAATTTACAAAGTGCTCTGGAAGAAACCCAAATGGACAGAAACATAATAGAGAAGACATTAAGTAGCAACAATATTACATTTAAGCCACATTTCCACAGCAGGAACTTTGCCCTGGAACTAGGGACTTTAGAGTGGTACTCGGTGTGTTTTTCGACCTCAGGAACCAATGTGTAAAATAAGTTCTGGATAAAAATTCCCCCCTCAGAATTGCTAGGTAGTACTTTTTCAAAGTTCTGGAATTTCAACCACCATTTTAAAAAGTCTGTGGTGGTGCATGCAGTTGTTTGCTATTCGAATCAACAATGGAGTGATAAAAATGACCAATGGTCCCAACGACAAGGTTCAGGCTTTATGTTTAGGACGAAATCCAGCTGGAACTGGAAAGTCATGCACAGTCCTACGTCACCGTACTTAATCTATAAGGTACTTTAGACTACGATGGAAACACAGACTGCAACAGGTCTGGGGGAAAAAAAAAGAAAAAGATTCCTGGGACAAATTGTGCCGGGTAATTTCAATGGAAAAGCGGCTTTAGTAGACTGGCCTTTTTATTTAATGTAGGCTAAAGTTTAATTGTGTCATTTCTGCAGTGTAGGCTTCAACAATCGAAATTTGAATAAATTAATATTTTCAAACAGGTTTCCCATACTGTCCGCCATTGGTAAAAAAAAAAAAAAAAAAAAAAACCCACCCCAAACCGACACCTGTGGTTGAGCAAATGTTGCTTGGTCAAACTGGTCAAGGTTTAGCTTTTTAGCATAGCCCAAATAGCCACTGTAGCCCCCATCACCCCAAATATTCTGAAATGTGATTTTCCATTATCTAATCATTGAACAATCTAGACAATTCAGCTTTGATATTTGACTTTGTGGAACAGGACCAACAAGAAGAACAGAGATCAACAGCAGTTCCTGAAATTCACCAAATCTGTATGTAAATACAGAACGCAGCTTTTATCAAGTGCAAATTTGCTTATATTAGTATTTAGTATGCAAGATTTGAAAGTGTTTGAAGGAAACATGTATAAGGCTCAGTTTAATTCTGCATGCGCAATGCCCTTTTTTGTCTTTTATTCAGTGTGCATACAAATCATGGCTATGCTTTTACTGATTTCCTTTCTTTTCTGCTTGATCAGACAACTGTCAATTGACCGAAGATACTTCAGAGATGCAGGTATGCCGAGCTCATTTCATAGTCATTAGGTAGCTAGGAAGCTTTATATTGCACTATGCTGAGGCAGGCAAATCACAAGAGATAGTGAAAGTGTGCTTGCCACTGAAACCACATATCACACTCTATTTAGGAAACTAAAACTGAAGAAGAGAGTAACTACAATTATGACCATGCTAAAAGGAATAGTATGGGTTTAGTACAAATTAAGCTTAATCGACATCATTGTGGCATGATGTTGAGGGTCCAATTATTCGTCTCATTTCTTTAAAAATGCAAAAATCTAGGGTACAATGATGCACTTGCATGGAAGGGAATAGGGCCAATTAGTAAATGTTAAAATACTCATGGTTTCAAAAGTATAGCCACAAGATGCAAACAATATTATTTTAGAGTAAAACAAATAGTTTACCAAGCTTTTCTGTGTAAATCTAATTGAAATAATACACATTTTAACTTGAAGAATTACTGCGTTCCATTAATTTATAAACATCACATTTCTGCTTTCAAATCCTCCAAATATTGGCCCCATTCACTTCTATTGTAAGTGCATTTGTCGTAATCTCGATTTTTGCTTGTTTTTAGAAAACAAGGGATGAATTGACTTATGCCAAAAATGCTGTCGTCTCAGCTTAACTTGTATTGAACCCGAAATATTCATTTAAAGTTTGCCAGTTGCAAAATGTGTATGTCAGAGGAGTTATAATTTAGGGAAACGCACTAAGCGTTAATCTACTAAAGTAGAACAGAAGACTAATTTAAAAACACTTTGACGCTGTTCAATACTCTGTAATGATGTGCTATATTGTGAGCGCTTCATTGGAAACCGGCTGGCTGAAAAATCCATTCTTGCCAAGTTATGAATTTTCAAAGGCCTTCCCACTAATTGGGCTCTGCTAAATCAATGACTGGAAGACACAGAGGATGCAGGGCAAGTGATGTGCTCGCCGATATTTCCAAACACAAGTGCAGCCTCTAATTAGCTGTAATTTTAAAATTGAACAAAAACATACACTTCATTGCATGCAAACATCACTTGAGCTGTCTCCTTCAGTATTCACATCCAGCTTCTAAACACCCATTCCACCATCAAACAAAGATTCATATGTTTAACAGCGAATGGAGTCTCAGACATATTTGATCAAAGCCTGCAAAACAGGCCAAAGAGTCGATTTGTTAACGGTAGATTATCTCATTTCCAAGCATCTGCCTCTTTAGTATAAAGTTACTTCGCTATTGATGTTACGGTCAGGAGAACTTTACCCTTTTTGTTTTAGACTACAAAACTACATGAAGCAACGACTGGTCAACTTTTTTCTTTTTTAAGTAATCCATGTTCAGTGTTGACAGTGTTTGCTGGTAATATATGCATAAGTTAATCCATGAATTATTCATGAATGACTCTAATAACTCAAGCTGTCAGATGTGAATATGATCTACAGTTTTTTGGAATTTTATAATTGTACAAAGTTTTACATGCAAATGGAAAGACAAGTCAAGGTCCTCTAGAACGGCCAATGTAAGTGATAAAACTGAGTTTATTTCAGCGTTCAAATAGGGTTCAATCAGGGTTGACAGGAAAATGTTGCTAAATTCTGTGCTATAATCTCCAGCCTTCCCCTGAGACCGCGTATCCGTCCATGGTGTACCGACAGAGAACTGATGTTTTTTCTCACCCCTTTGTGTATACTATGTTTCAAAGAGTGAAAAAGTAAAAGGCTAAACCACACTAATTGGGTCAACAACAAAGCACACAGCCACCGCCTCTGAGTTCACACATAGTTCCTCAAACCCAAAGGGACTTAATTTGTGAGACCTACAGGTCACAGATCACAATCTAAGAAGATTACTAACCATCTTCCCATTTACAGTATAAAATATGGATAATTTCCATATATCTTTGATAATGATGAATGGATTTGCTCCAAACTGACTCCTCATATATGAATGCTTTGAACAGGGAAATAATCACCAACCCATTAGACACAAAGCTCAGAGTTTGTTGTTGGTGTTAAATGACCTTATGATACGGAAAAAAAAAAAAATATATATATATATATATATGTTGATATATATATATCAACACGATCACATGAAAATGCTTATAAATAGTACGAGTGTGTAATCTCGTAGAATATATGCTTATGGTACGCAGTTTTTCGCGTGCATATGATACGCACTTATATATATATATATATATATAGTTTATGTCTGCTGGTCAATCTTAAGTACAAACTATTTTATCTCATAGAGAGCCTGATATGAGGACTGTGATTAATTGCCATTGTAATGAGGAGTTTCATATAACGTTCATTAATTATCATACTGATAAACTCATTATCTCATCATTAAAACCAGAGGCATCTAAGTTGTTCTAAATAAGGAGGGTGGTAAAAGTTTACTGTTGTGAATAATTGATTAGATTTTTATAGGTTTTTGAATGCATTCTTTTTTACTTTATTGCATCAGGTGGATTTGTCACCAAATTATCAGTTTATGGGCAGGCAGAAAAAAAAGAAAAAGAAAAAAGAACTGAAACCAGTGCAAAACTATTTGCCTTTTGAAACACAACAATGATGAGAAGTTCTTTGAAAATTTGTATTGGTAAACAATCCAGCAGCCAGCTGTGGTAAATGCAGTATTAAAACAAACAAACAAACATGGAAATTAGGCTTTTATTCCATGTGTATTAGCTTTGATGCCAATCAATATGCTTGTGATCTCCTATAGTTGACAAAATAGACCTTTATATACACATTTAAAACTCAGGAACATTTTTTGGGGAAAAACAGACCTAAAATACTGATGACTCATCCTGACTTTAATTAAATGCTGGCAGTAGCAAATTATCATTCATGGCTGTGACATACAGGCTGTGTTTCTATTCCAAAAAGAGTCCTTCGATATGTCCAGTCTCAACGTCCTGTTTCAATAACATATGCATCCTCATCCTTTGGGTTTTTAGCCAATTTCATGACAAAAGCCAATCAGTGTCTTGTATTTTAGTATTAAAGAATTCGAAAGACTAGGGCTGCACGACTGATCAAAATAAAACCATAATTGTGATATGCACTGCATGTTTTAGAGTCAAGCACAGCACTGTGTTTATTTATGCATATTTATTTGCTTTTTTTGTACAAATTCATACAAAATCACCACTTCGTAACATAAGGGGCTTTCACACCGAATAGTTCTAATAACTCAGTTATAGGAACCAGCCACTAGGATAGTTCCCAGAGAACTAATTTCTCCCCCAGACCATGTTCCTGGTTGCATTTGCACCGGGAATAGGAACTCTGAAGTGGCAGACAGCAGCGCCTTTATTATGCTAAAAACCCATGGATGGAGGATGCCGTGATCAGATCCATGCTTGTTGTGTGTCGTGGGTTTCGTGATAATGGCCATGGAATGTAAACACATAATTTACATGACTGAAAAAGCAAAAAGTGGGGCTAAGAGACAAAATCTCATATGACAACTTTCAGTATTACATAGTATTCAGTATTAAAAGGTGGAGAAAGTAACACAACCCTGCAGATAACAGGTAAATGCCGTTATTGCTGTTATCATGTTCATGAAATATGTTTACACAGCTTTTTAAAAATGCCAGGTGCCTGTGTTTGACATGCGTTTGACCAATCAACGTACATTTACGTCACTGATAGTTCCTATAGTGCTGGTTTAGACCCGACTCTGAAGTAGGAGCTATTCGTTCCTAGTTCCTGTGGTGTGAACACTGCAAAATTTGGGTATTTCAGCTAATAGTTCTAGGAACTATGAAAGGTTCCTCTGGTGCGAATGCCCCTATAGTTACGTATTCCGTGAAATCAGGTTGGACTATACTGAAAACTGAGCTTGTCAATATATCACTGAAACTCTAAAATGGCATGCAACGTGATTTAATGTGAAAACTAAAGGGCAAGACAATGAAAGGGATGAGAGTCAAAGACATATGATGACAAATCAGTTTGAATTAAGAACCAATCCGATGACAAATGGTGGAAGCGCACACACACACCTGCAGCATTGCTTTCTGTTCCACCGCTCGATACACTCGGATGGAAGCTGGAGAGTGCTAATGAATTTAGCCCATGCTCCTTTCACCACCTCCTGACCTGTTAATGGACTCCCACAGGCCAGTCCATCACCGTGAACTCCTGCTTCAGACATCCCATCAGAAAACAGAGGAAAAGAGTCACTTATAAACACCACTGCTGCTCTCGGCAGCCTGAGAAAATAGCACACACACGCACAAGCTTCTGTCCCCCTCGCTTATTCCCGGTCAGCTAAACACGACGAGCACTTTAATTAATAAGAAGCCAATAACTGTGGAACAATGCCTCCTGTCTCTGGTGCTTTGGAAACAATGCAAGCTTGTCAGGGAAGAGGGATGGTGGGTGTTTATTGGAAATTTTTGTGATGACCAGGCACTGACTCCTGAAATGTTAATTACTTATGCCGTCTAAGTTTTTTGATTTCCTTGATTAAGGAAAGCAAAGTGCAAAGACAACCTTGTTCTGGCTATTATTATTAGTGGCAGCACACTAAAAATGGCTGGTCCATGTCATTATCCTGACTGAGCTGCGTAACGGGCTGACTAGTTAAACCTGCTGGTCACCAGCTTGGATAGACTGGAAGACTTGCTAGACTAGCAAAAATCTAAATTTTTCCAAACATATTGATAGGATACGGAAATTAAACACTTCTTCCAATACATCCAATTTGATCGATTTACATGTTTTTGCCTACATCATATGTAGTAAATAATTGATAATAATAAATCAATTTTAATATATAGCCAATTATTTACCTATTAATAAAATATTTAGTTAAAATATAGGTAACACTTTATTTTGAGGTGACGCAGTTAC